>NW_007248773.1:196284-219579 GCF_000164805.1 Carlito syrichta
TTGCTCCAGGGATGAGAGAAAAATCTACACAAATGAAGAAAAACCAAAAGAAGATTATGGGTCTCTCCCAGACCCCTGGGAGGGCAGACACTGAGAAAACAGATTTCGGAATGTAAACAATGAAGAGCCCCCAGAATGACTGGTCTCAAACTACAAACCTAGATATCAAGACATTAATGCAGAGATTAAAAAGAATGGAGAAGACTCAAGAGAAACTAGAAAGGACCTGATATCTGAGATAACAGTAATAAAGAATACTGTGAATGAAATAAATAACTAACTGATAAGTATGGAAAGCAGAATTACCCAAGCAGAAGAAAGAATTTCAGAGCCTGAGGGCCAAAATATAGAAATAACCCAAACTCTCAAAAACACAGAAAACAAGCTCAAAAAGACAGAAAAAACCTTCAAGAGATGAGTGATTACTTCAAGAGACCAACCTAAGAGTAATTGGCCTTCCTGAGGCAGAAAGAGAGACAAAGACCACACTGGAACAAACCTTCCATGAGATCTTTCAAGAAAACTTCCCTTATCTAATCAATGATGCAAAAATGCAAACACAAGAGATTCAGAGAACCCCTGCAAGACAACAAATGAGAAGACCCACTCCTAGACACATAATAATTCGCCTAAACAAAGTAGGCATAAAAGAAAAAATCCTAAAGTTAGCAAGAGAAAAAGGCCAGATCACCTACCATGGAAAACCAATTAGAATAGCAGCAGATTTATCTACAGAAACCCTGCAGGCTAGGAGAGCTTGGAGCCCCATCTTCAAAGTCCTAAAAGATAAACAATTTCAACCAAGAATAACCTACCCAGCGAGATTAACCTTCATCAGTGAGGGAGAAATAAAATCTTTCCCAGATATTCAATCCCAAAGAACTTATGCTGCCACCAAACCACCTCTACATGAAACACTTAAGAAAGTACTAAACACAGAAGAAAGGGAAAAAAAGGACAACGTTCTTCTCAGGAGTACAGGAAAAAGAATAAAATACACATGAACCAACTCCAAAACCAAAAGAAAGACAATAAACCAAGTGGAAGAACAACTCTATAACAACTCTATGATAGGGATGAACTCCCACATTTCAATAATTAGCCTGAATGTGAATGGACTAAATGCACCACTGAAAAGACATAGAATGGCAAAATGGATAAAATATCACCAGGCAACAATATACTGCCTGCAAGAGACCCATCTCACTAGCAGGGGCATGCAAAGACTCAAAGTAAGAGGATGGAAAACAAATTTTCAGGTGAATGGAACACAAAAGAAAGGAGGAATTGCAATCCTAATTTCAGACAAAATACCATTTAAGCTATCAAAAATTAAAAAAGATACAGAGGACCACTACATAATGATAAAAGGTTCACTCCATCAATAAGAAATATCTATCCTAAACATATATGCACCTAACATAGGAGCACCAGTTTTTATAAAGCAACTCCTAGGAAAACAAAAGAACGGTATTGACTCTAACACCATCATAACTGGGGACTTTAATACCCCACTCACAATCCTAGACAGATCATTGGGACAAAAAATCAGCAATGAGATCTGGAACCTCAATGTGATTCTTGACCAAATGGACTTAATTGATACCTACTGAACACTCCATCCAAAGACAACAGAATACACATTCTACTCATCACTGCATGCAACGTATTCTAAGATTGATCACATAATTGGCCATAAATCAAGCATAAGCAAATTTAAAAGGACCAAAATTTTACCATGTATCTTCTCGGACCACGGTGGAATAAAAATAAACATTAACACCAACAAGCTTCCCCCAAGACCCACAAAGACATGGACACTAAACAGTATGATGCTAAGCAACTCCTGGGTCAATGATGAAATCAAAACAGAGATCAAAAGATACCCAGAAACAAGTGAAAATGAAGAAACATCTTACCCAAATCTCTGGGACACCATGAAAACTGTAGTAAGAGGGGAATTTATATCCCTACAAACGCACATGAAGAAAATGGAAGGAGTACAAATTAACAGCCTAACAAACCACCTAAAAAAGCTGGAAAAGCAACACCACAAAAACCCTAATTTCTGCAGAAGAATACAGATCACCAAAATAAAAAAGCCCAAATCCAGGACATAGAAGACAATAAGACAATACAAAGAATCAATGAAACAAAAAGCTGGTTCTTCAAAAGGATAAACAAGATTGATGGTCTCCTAGCTAGATTGACCAAGAAAAAGAAAGAAAAAACCCAAATAAGCACAATCAGAAACACAAAAGTTGAAGTCTCATCTGACCCTGAAGAAATACAAAAGATCATAAGAGACTACTATGTACACTTGTATGGAAACAAACTTGAAAACCTCAAGGAAATGGAGGACTTTCTGTCATCACACAACCTGCCAGGTAGAAACAAGAAGAAATTGAGACCCTAAATAGACCAATAACAATCAAGGATATTGACTATGTAATAAGAAAACTACCTACAAAAAACAGCCCTGGACCAGATGACTTTCCAGCAGAATTCTACAAGACATTTAAGGAGGAGCTTATACCAATCCTACTGAAGGTATTTCAGGTGATTGATAAAGATGGAACCCTCCCCAAATCATTTTATGAAACTAACATCACATTGATACCCAAGCCACGTAAAGATCCAACGAAGAAAGAGAACTACAGGCCAATATATTTGATGAATATAGATGCTAAAATTCTCAACAAGATCCTAGCAAACTGGATTCAACAACACATCTCAAAAATCACCCATCATGACCAAGTAGGCTTCATCCCTGGGATGCAAGGCTGGTTCAACATTTGTAAAACCATAAATGTAATTAAATACATCAACAGATGTCAAAACAAAACCCACATGATTATATCATTAGATGCAGAAAAAGCATTTGATAAAATCCAGCACCCCTTCTTGATAAAAACCCTCGAACATCTAGGCATACGGGGAACATACCTCAAAGTAGTAAAAGCCATCTACGAGAAACCCACAGTCACCATACTCCTAAACAGACAAAAATTGGAACCATTTCCCCTGAAAACTGGAACAAGACAAGGAAGCCCACTCTCACCCCTCCTGTTCAATATAGTATTGAAAGTCCTGGCTAGAGCAATCAGAGAAGAGAAAGCAATCAGGGGTATCCAAATAGGAAAAGAGGAAGTCAAATTATCTCTCTTTGTAGATGAAATGATCGTATACCTTGAAAAGCCAAGAGAATCTGTCAGAAACCTCCTTACACTGATAAAGGCCTTTGGCAAAGTCTCAGGATATAAAATAAATGTGCAAAAGACAATCGCATTTCTTTACACCAATAATAAACAAACAGAAACCCAAATAAAAAACACAATTCCATTCACAAGAGCCACACAAAAAATGAAATGCCTTGGCATCTTCCTAACCACAGACGTGAAAGACCTTTACAATGAAAACTACAAAACTCTGCTCAAAGAAATCAAAGATAACACAAACAAGTGGAAAAATATCCCATGCTCATGGATTGGAAGAATCAACATTGTGAAGATGTCCATCTTACCTAAGGCAATCTACAGATTCAATGCAATACCTATCAAATTACCAGCAACATTCTTCTCAGACCTAGAAAAAACAGCACAGGAATTCATATGGAAACACAAACGACCAATAATAGCCAGAACAATCCTCAGCAAAAAAAACAAAGCAGGTGGTATCACATTACCAGACTTCAAACTTTACTATAAAGCTGAAATCATCAAAACAGCTTGGTATTGGTATAGGAACAGGCATACAGATCAATGGAATAGAATTGAGATTCCAGAAGCAAAACCTCAATTTCTCAATCAACTCATCTTTGACAAAGCCTCCACCACCTACCACTGGGGAGAGGAGAACCTATTCAGTAAATGGTGCTGGGAAAACTGGTTGGCCACATGCAGAAGATTGAAACAGGATCCCTATCTATCCCCATACACAAAAAGTAACTCCAAATGGATCAGAGACCTAAATGTAAAACCTCAAACCATAAGAACTTTAGAAAATGAAGGACATACCCTCATGGAAATTTGAACTAGCATCCAATTCCTGAACAAAACCCTAAACCCACAGGCCATAAGGGATAAGATAGACAAGTGGGACCTCATTAAACTGACAAGCTTCTGCAAAGCCAAAGAAACCATCAAGAGAGCAAGGAGAGAGCCTACAGTCTGGGGAAAAGTATTTGCCAACTCCAGGTCTGACAAAGCCTTAACATCTTGGATCTACAAGGAACTCAAACGTGCTGAAAAGAAAAAAAACAAACAACCCTATTATAAAATGGGCAAAAGATATGAACAGACACTTCACAAAGGAAGACATTCGAGCAGCAAACAGACACATGAAGAAATGCTCAACCTCACTAATCATCAAGGAGATGCAAATCAAAACCACACTGAGATACCACCTAACTCCAGTCAGAATGGCAATTATCAATAACTCAAAAAATAACAGTTGTTGGAGAGGGTGTGGCAAAAAGGGAACATTTCTACACTGTTGGTGATAGTGTAAACTAGTGCACCTCTGTGGAAAGCAGTGTGGCCATTCCTAAAAGCTTTAAACATCAACCTCCCATATGACCCTGCAATCCCCCTACTGGGAATATACCCTGAAGATCTCAAATCACTCTATAAAAAAGATACCTGCACACGAATGTTTGTCGCAGCATTGTTCACAATAGCAAGAACCTGGAACCAACCACGCTGTCCATCAAAAGAGGACTGGATTAAAAAAAATGTGGTACATATACACGATGGACTACTATTCAGTCATAAAAATGAACAAATCATGAATTTCGCAGTAACCTGGATGGAACTAGAGTCTATAATACTGAGTGACCTCTAGCAGAAACAAAGATCTGAGTATCACATGTTCTCACTCATATAGTGGACCTTGATCATCCAACGCACTACCATAAGAAAATGACTGACTGTGGTGGGAAACTATGGGGGGAGAGGGGAATGGGACTAATGGTGGTAAACATCTGTCCGGGGATAGGGAGACACCTGTTATCAACAAGGGGGCCTGAATGAAGCATATTTGTTTACCTAACCCTTAACTGTACCCCACAATATCATCCCACAATATCATAATTAAAAATATTGATTAAAAAAAATAAAATAATAAAATAAAATTTCAAAATAATTAAATAGACAATAAAAATTTTAAAATAAATATAAAAATAAAATTTTACAATTTAAATCTTTCTCTCTCTTATGATCTATCTTGGAGGGATGGGCACATCATCCTTACTACCAACAACTCCTTTGAGGAACAGAGTCGAATCCTTGCTAAACTCAATATCATAATTAAATATATTGATTTTAAAAATATCATAATTAAAAATATTGATTTAAAAAAATAAAAAATAAAAATAAAATTTTAAAATAATTAAATAGACAATAAAAATTTTAAAATAAAAATAAAAATAAAATTTTACAAAACAGAATTTAAATCTTTCTCTCTCTTATGATCTATCTTGGAGGGATGGGCATATCATCCTTACTACCACCAACTCCTTTGAGGAACAGAGTCGAATCCTTGCTAAACTCCAAGAATATGAGGATGACCTAAACCATAGGCAGCCAAACTATTACCCTGCCAGTATAGCAGCTGTCCCAGGGAATGACTCCAATTGGACTTATCAGCCCTCCCCAAGACAGATAAAAGGAACCACATGCTCTCCTGCCTTATTGAAGGCATGAAACGAACCTTCATTAAACAAGCTAACTCTAAAATCAAGGCAGTCACCCATGGACCTGACCAAAATCCTGCTCTTTTCCTCACCCACCTCTCAGAGGCACTACAATGCTATGCCAACTTAAACCCAGACACCCCAGGAGGCAAATCTATCTTGGGCATGCATTTCACGTACCAGTCAGCTCCTGATATTAAATGAAAGTGCCAGTGATTGGAGAGGGACCACAGTACCCCCTCCCCAATTAGAACTTTTAGACATGATTTCAAAATCTTTAACAATCGAGAGGAAGAAGACAAAGAGACAATAGATGAACTCAGGAGAAAACAGGTTTACCAGCTCCTGGCTTCAGCCATAACCGAGGCTATTCAAGGACAACAAAACTCTAAGAGTCTCAGTTTGAACTATGCCAAAAAAACACCTCCAGGGGCTTACTAACAATGTAGTTAGCTTAGGTATTGGATCAGAGACTGTGAAAAACCTCCTCCATCTACCCCTTGTCCAATTTGCAAGCCCTGTCCACAGAACCAGGAAGAGATGCTATGCAACCCACTGCCACCCTCTCAGTCTATAAGGCTGACCTTTTAGGTCTTCTACAGTCTGACTGACACACCCTAGGCTTATATCAGTCCCATCTACTCCATTCATTTGGCTGAACCCAGGGTAACACTGTCAATGGATGGAAGTCAATTATTTTCCTTATCAACATGGGTCATCTTAGTTAACCATTCCTGAGTTTTTGGGACCCCTCCTTCCTTCTTCCATCTCTATTACGAAGGTGGGTGGTATTCTTTCTAATCCCCTTTGACCACACCACCATTATTAACCTGCCTGCTAAGAAATCAAATCTTTAACTATTATTTTCTCATTATTCCCTCTTGTCCCTTACTGGGAAGAGACATCATGATTAAAATAGGACACATCTTCTGCTCTATCCAGAAACCACCTCTACTCACCATTTAGGATTTCTTTCTGAAGTCAATCCACCTCTCCCTAACATTCTACCATACATTCAAAATAAAGTCTAGGACACTTCCACCACAGGTAAGGCATCACCTGTTACCCTTGTGTCTGTACAGCTCAAAGACCCCTTTTTCTAATAAACTTTATAGCCTATCAGTCTCACAGCTCTACAAGGTTTTAAACCTCTAATCACTCAATTTCTCATATCTTAGGTTCTCAAACAACTCACCTTACAAAACCCCTGTCTTTTTCATCCATAAACCTGATGGTCCCTGCTGCCTAGTCCAAGATCCATGCATCATTAACAAAGTTGTCATCCCTATTCACCCTATTGTCCCCAATCCCTATATCCTCCACAGTAGTGTCACACCAAATACACAGTACTTCACAGTCCTGGATCTCAAAGATGATTTTTTACTATTCCTCTGTCTCCAGAATCTCAAAACTTCTTTGCCTTTACTTCGACAGACACAGACACACACCATTTCCAACAACTTACTTGGACTGTTCTCCCCCAGGGATTCCAGGACTGCTCCCACCATTTTGGTCAAGCACTAGCTTCTGATCTTCTCGACTCTCATTTACAGACAGCACCCTATCCTCCTCCAATATGTTGACAATCTACTATTATATAGTGTGTCCCTATATTCTTCTCAACAAGACATCCTCACCTTTCTTACTTTTCTCCATAACAAAGGATATTGGGTCTCCTCCTCTAAAGCACAACTTAAGGTTCAACAAGTCACTTATCTGGGATTCCAACTCACTCCAGTACACGGGGCTATAACCACCCAGAGAAAATGACTCATTGCCTCCTTACCACCCTGACAGCAGCAAAACTTTTGGAGTTCTCCTCCTGAATCCATCTATCTTGACTCAAGGCAGTGACCCTATAACTTCCAGAAACTCCTACACTGGACACTTTTAAACCAGACATTGGAACCTCTAGATGACCTCAAATTCCTCTTCAAAAGTGTAAACTTGTAAATATCTCCAGGACCAGATACAAGTAGGTTTTCAAATATCACATTTATTTTCTAATCCTCTATGAGCATTGGTGGGGATCAGAAACATCATAATTTTTTCTGAGACTAGCAAAATGATTATTCTCAGCCAGCTGCTCTCTCTGTCAAACACAAACTCTTACAGATAGTTCTCCATTAGCATTTTCCCCTGGAATCCTTTCTCTTACCTAGGCAAGTAGGGAAGTCTTTACATCCCAAACCACTGGGAAGCAGCTACAGAAGTTAGACCATTGCTCAAACTCCCCAGCACTAAATAAGATTATTTCACAATAAAATAACAATTTAAAAGGGAATGAAAGGGCAGAATCAAAATGGAGTTACTATGTGAAGGGGGAGAATCAAAATGGAGTTACTATAATCATCCTTAACAAACCTAACAGAAACTTGGCTCAATTTCTCTCAATATAACCCTGGCTCAACTTCCCCATGCACTTGACTAACTATACTCCAACCATGGGTCACTAATCTTAACAAGAATAACAATTATGTTTTTAAAACATTTAGAACCCAAGAACAACACCACACCCAGTTAAATTTCGTTATACCTTGGGTTCCCTACATGAAAGGAAAGTTAACATTTGTGTTTTGAGAACTTAAATTACACACTCTAGCCTAGTCTCACTGTCTACATGACCTATTATCTAAAACTCAGGCTGCTGGCGTCCTGAATAGCTAATCACCATGCCAACGACAACCTCCCTCACTGTCATGTTCTACTAGAATGATTTTTGCAAAACAATCAACTCCTTTTCTCTACTTCCTGAAAAAAATCTTATAAACCCTCAGCCTCAAGCATTCAGTGCCGATGCTTCTCTTAGTGTCTGGCCCCTGTCCTCTCTTGGAATGTGAACAAACTCTTTTGCTTGCTTAATCCTTGTGCAAATCTTTGCTACCTGTGGCATCAACCTAACATTTTGACTTAACACACTTTATATAAAGAAATGCAAAATCAATAGTTTAAGCTAAAAAACACAACTTTTTATTTACTTGAAGGAACACTTGCTATACAGAGTGATTCACCATCTTTCAGAAGTACACAACACAGCTTTATTTATCCAATTACTCATTTGCGAAAAACAAAAATACAAAACTTGATGGCAAGGAGAACTGTCCAACAAAGAAGACCAACATTCTAAATGTCAGCTGCAATACAAAATGATACATGCTATAAAAAAAGGTATTTACCAGATACTGCAGGGAAAGGAGAAAGCAAACATTTGGGAAGCTGTGGTGGTGAATGAAAATTTCATAGAGAAAGTGACCTTTGACTTAGATAGACCTTGAAAAATGAAAAAAATTTCATTAAGTATAGAAATGAGGAGAGGCCATTCCAGACAATGAGATCAGATTAATTAGAAGAACCAAAATTACAGGGACACAAAATAATCCTCCAGGAACTTCAAGTACATAGTGTCATGCCTCTTAAGGTTTGTTCAGAGACCAGCAGAAATGCAGAATCTCAGGTCTCACCCAGATCTTTTGAATCAGAATCTGACTTTTAACAAGATCTCTTTATGAGCTGTAAGCATGTTAAAGTTTGAGAAGCACTAGACTAGTTCCTGTAGTTTATGAGGGAAGAATTATGAGAGAATCAAAGATGCAAAGACAGATGGACATTGATCAGTAGTACTTAAGAGGTTTCTTAAACAAAGAAATGATGTGATCTGAGACTTTTAAAGATAGTCTGATGGCAATGTAGAGATATTGTTTGGTGTACAGAGAGAAGTGGATCCAGAGAAATCAGTTTTAAGGCTACAATAACCTGATAAAAAGGATAGTTACTTTTTACTACATGCCAGTCATCATGGGACAAATCTTACATTTTAATATATGTTATTTTAATCTTCCCATAATCCCCATTCTGCAGATGAGAAACAAGGTAGGGAAGCTTTTTTTTTAAAGGTCTAAAGTCATATGATAAGTAGCTTGTAGTAGAATTTTAACCTGAGTCTAAATTCAAAACTTTTCAACTTCCAAAATACACCCTACGTCCATCTATTTCATTTCATCTCCACCCTAGTACATGATCCTGCTATCTTTATAATGACCATACTAGCCTGCTGTCAGCTTCTACTCTTGCTTGCCACAATCCATCTTTTATGTAAAAGTCTCAGTCAACTTTTAAAAAGAGTTATCCTTTGTCTCCTTAGCCTCGACCAGAAGATAACATAATTTTTAGGCATAACCCACAAGATCATAATAATTTGGCTTCTGCTTACATCTGAATTCTCATCTTCTTATATACTGCTTTGGCACTGTATTACAAGTGTGAATTCTGTCACACTATACATTGAATATCCATAAGTTCTTTTCTTTCTTGGGATTTTGCACTTGCAATAAACTTTGCCTAGATCACTCTTGTCCCAGTTCTTTACATGATGGCTGATTTTAAACCCAAGATAACTTATTGATTTTTTAGCCAGTAGGGCTCATCTCTCATCCCATCTCCTCTGCATAACAGCTATTTGCATACCAGCTGCTAATAAATTTCTCCTTCTTCTAAGAACATTAGATAGAGTATCCGGTGACTATTGCCACAGTTGAGTACAAATTATCAGCATAATTTTCATTTTCTATTTTAGAAACAAAATGTCCAGTGGTGGGAGAGTAAGTAGGGGAAAGGGAGACTGTAATAATATATATTAAAACACCTTTCTCCCCCAACTATATATTATTCTCATTTTGGATTAAACCTGAATATCAGTGGTTACCTGGCAGTTTATTTTTTTCAAGCTAATGGAGCAGTTCTTGACTGAATAAAACGCTGTAATCTGCCTTGATCTAGGATACAAGGATGAAAGATTAAGAAGAATGTGCACTAATTTATAATTAACTCTCTTTTGCATACCACCCTGTGATTTAAAGCCAGTTGTACACCTATTATCAATTTTGATTATATACTGACCCTATAAATTGAACATGGAGCAAATAAATTTTTTACTGGATTATACTCATCATCATATATTCTTTTATTTCCTTCACATTAAAAAAAAGTAGAAAGACATCTCTTAAATCCACTTATCTCCAGATACCATCACATTATGTGCTACCATTTGTGTCAAAACTCCTCAAAAAACGTCTTAAGTCCACTTAGTTGGGTTTTTGCCTGCAGTACTCCGTTGAAAAAGCCCTTGGCAACTTAGATAAAATCGACCAATTCTTTAAAAGACATAAAATATCAACTCTCACTGTAGAGGAAAAAAGTAACCTGAATAGTCCTATATCTGTTAAAGAAATTAATTTGTCATTAAAAAACATAAAGGTGACTCCAGGTCCAGGTATTATGACTGGTAAATTTTATCTAACCTTTAATTTAAAAATAATATAAATTCTATACAACTTGTTCCAGAAACTAAAAGAGGAGAAAAATACTTCTCAATTCATTTTATGAAGACAGAATTGCCCTGACACCAAAATGAGATAAAGACATTATGAGAAAGGAACAAACCTATATCCCTTAAGAACACAGACACAAAATTAGTCAACAAACTCTTAGCAAACCCAATTCAGCAATATATAAAAAGAATATCATGACCAAGTGGGGTTTGTACTGGAATGTAAGGCTTGTGCAACACATGAAAATCAAAGGTACTTTTGCTTTCAGTCAAGATCGAATAACAGGAGCTAGATTTACATTCCCTCTTGACACAAATTAAAAAGACAAAATATATGAAACAATAACACTCAAAACACTGACTACAAGGCAGGGAAGGACAGTGTTCCCAGAAAGACAGGAGAACCAGAGGTGAGTCCTTTGATTGCTTAGCTTACTTCCTGAAGAAAATTTCTAAGGTGTGGCACAAGGAAGGGAAACCTAGACAGAGCCTAGACATCTTCCTGAGTTGAGGAGGCAGAGCTGAGAGTTCAGAGAAGTGAAGGTGGTTAGAGTTTGCAACACAAAGTACTGAAAGGGACAAAATTTTACAAAGAGAAGATTCTTAAAACATGTAGAAGGTCCCACTGAGTATTCAGTCAAGTACTGATCAATGCATACAGGCAAGGAAAATAACTGAGGTCAGGTAAAGTACCACATGAAAAGATTAGAGAAAGCAGTATTCAGGGGCCAAACAGGGTCAGAAACAGTTCCTGTCTCAACAATCACAGAGTAAAACCTTGTAATCAATAGTCAAAAACCAGAGTACTAACAAGGATCTTGCTTGTCTCAGCAATGGAGGAAAATTAACTTTAGTTTAAATGTAGCCCTAGCCCTGCCTAACAAAACTTAAAAGCAAGACCCACAAAAAATCAAATGGTTGCCAATTAACCCTGTCCAAAACAAAGCTTAAGCATATTCTAAGAAACACAAAAATGTAAAGCATCCAAGGTAAAGTTTGCAATATCTCACATTAAAAAATTATCTGTAATACAAAAAGTAGGAAGATAGAATCTATGATGAGAAAATAAAATCAAAACGGACCCAGAAATGACACAAATGATAGTAAACCCAAAATACATAAAACATAATACAATTCTTATAGCTATATTCTATTTGTTGAAGTTAAGAAAAGATTGAACATGTTAACTAAAGATACAGAAAAAATAAAAACGACTCAAATGGAACTTCTGGAGATTAAAATTATATCATGTAAAATGGAAAATACATAGGATGGGATTAATAATAGATTATACATTGAACAAAAAAAATAAAGAACTTGGAAGGTATAGCAATAGAAATTATCCAAAATGGAACAACAACAACAAAAACATTGGAAAAGTTAACAAAGGATATATCAACTGTGGGATGACTATAAGCAGCCAAATATTCATGTAATCAGGCCTCCAAAAGAAAGGGGGGAAATATTTTAAGCAATATTGATTGAAAATTTATGAAACTTGATTAAAACTACAAACCCACAGATCCAAGAAATCCAACAACCCCAAGAACAAGAAACTTGAAAGAAAAAAAAAAAAAAACTACATCAAGGAATACCAAAATCAAATTATTTAAAATCCACGCTAAAAATAAAATTTTAAAAGCAACTGAGAAAAAAAGGAACACAGATGAGTTACAGCAGAATTCTGGGTAAAAAAAAAAACCACCAAAAAAAACTATGCAGGCTATAAGAAAAGTGGAACAAAACTATTAAGGTATTAAAAGAAAAATTCTATAAACCCAAAATTCTTCACTCCACAAAATATCTTCCAAAAAACAAAGTAAAGACTTTTCAGGCATACAGAAATGAAAATTTTCATCATTAGAGTGCCCATACTACAAAACAAGTTAAAGTCCTTCAAGCAGAAGTAATATGATACCTATATCTGCACATTGGAGTGAAGAACAATAGATATAATAATCATAAATATAAATATATAGGTGGCATTTGTTATTATTATTTAAATCTATTTAGAATATAATAACTATTAAAGTAAAAATGACAACAAGGTAGTAGAGGCTTTGTAATATATGTAGAAGCAAAATTTATGACAATAGCACAAAAGAAGAGAGGAAAGTAATGGAAGTATACTGTTCTTATTCTGTACATAAAGTTCTAGACTATCACTTGGAGATAGACTGTTACAAGTTAAAGATAAATACTATAAACTCTAAAATAACTACTAAAATAATACAGCAAAGAATTATAACTAATAAGCTAACTAAGAACGTGAAATGAACTTTTCAAAGATATAGTTAGTACATCAAAAGGCAAAAAAGGAGGCGAAACAAAGAACAAATATGAAACAAAAAGGAAACAAATAGTAGAACAGTTTACTTACTATGCGTTGTTGATTTAATTCTGATTTCAATTTTGATTTGAGACAATATAAAAATCAATAAGCATTTTAAAAAGTTTAACATGCAGAATAGTTTTTAGAGTCTTAATTATAAAAATATTTTTCTTTTTGAATTATCTCCCATCAATAACATCATATATTAATGCATAATCTATTTAGTCCAATAAAAGATAATGTATATATCTGATATAAACCCAAATTAATTTTGAAATTTCATAATATTAGTGTTTTGCTCTTAATGTACTTACAATATTTGCACCAGTATAATTTCCCTATCCCTACTACAGTAGTCACTTAGAATATCACAGAACTAAATTATATTTTAAATCGCAATATTTGGTTGCAAATTATCAGATTCTTTCTGTTATATATGCTAATCCTCAAATTATTATCTCCATAAACGTTTTAAAAATATAAAACCAATATGTCAATGAGTCATATTTTTTTCCCATTCTTGGGGCTGTCTCCCCACTCTCTTGATGGTTTCTTTTGCTTTGCAGAAGCTTTTCGTTTTAATAAGGTCCCACTTGTCTATCTTATTTCTTATGGCATGGACATCTGGGGTTTTGATCAGAAATTGGTTGCCTACTTCAATTTCTGTAATGGTGTCTCCTGCATTTTCTAAGATTCTTATAGTTTGAAGTTTTTTGTTTAGGTCTTTGATCCATTTAGAGTTGATTTTTGTTTATGGTGATAGATAGGGGTCCTGTTTCATTCTTCTGCATGCGGTCAGTTTTCCCAGCACCATTTACTGAATAGAGTCTCCTCTCCCCAGTGGTTGTTGATGGAGGCTTTGTCAAAGACGAGTTGGTTGCTTCCAAAATCTCTATCCTGTTCCATTGGTCTATATGCCTATTCTTGTACCAATATCAGGCTGTTTTGATTCTTGTAGCCTTAAAATAAAGTTTAAGTTCTGGAAATGTGATACCTCCTGCTTTGTTTCTTTTGCTGAGGATTGTTTTGGCTATTTGTGTTCATTTTTGTTTCCATATAAATTTCTGTATTGTTGTTTTCAGGTCTGAGAAGAATGATGTTGGTAATTCAATGAGTATTGAATTGAATCTGTAGATTACCTTGGGTAAGATGCCCATCTTGACAATGCTGATTCTTCCAATCCATGAGCATGGACTATTTTTCTATATGTTTATGTCTTCTTTGGTGAATTTGAGCAGTGCTTGTAAGCCACTCATGTACCTAAACTTGACTTGTACCCCACATCTTTATAAGAAAAAAATAAACAGTTGCCCTTTCACCACAAGTTGGCTTTGATACGTGAATTGTCATGGTAGTTTTTGATATTAAAGACCTAAACTATTATTTCACAAGGAGAATTGTGATGAATTTTAACAATGAACAAATAAAAATGGAGGAGGTTCTTATTATAAAGATAATATATCACATTTTTTTAAGATAGAAAAACAACTTAAAATAAGGTATCCTAAAGTCTGAGAGAGCAATTTAACATGGTTGTTCCTGAAACATTCTGATTCTAGAAATCATTCTGCTCTAGCAATTAAGAAGGAATGGAAGAAATTTGAAAATTATACTTGAGTCTTATTAGCAGAATAGGAGCAATTTGAGAATAACAACAAAGAAAGGGACTATAATTAAAATGAAACCAGAAGAAAGGATGAGATCTTAAAAAAAAAAAAAAAAACAAGTGAAAATGGAAATGAGATGATAAGTGGCCAGGCTAGATAGACATTGAAAGCAAAAGAAGAGATACACCTAAGTATAACATTACTACTCTTAATGAGTTTAAGATAATTTTGGTGTTATTTGATCAGAAAATGAGATTTAAGACATCAAATGAAGAGTGACAAAATATTCAAGTGCAGATTGAAGGAACTATCTAAGTAGGAGCCAGGATCCAGAAAACAATGGAGAAGTGGACTCTTAGTGATAGGTATGCAAAGTAGATTCAGAAAGTCTGGAAATATGCAATAGGGTACTGTAAGGAAGACCACTGTAAGATGTTTTGGGTAGTAAGTGAGTTTTGTGGTAACACAGTTACTCTAAGTGGGATTCAGTTATTACCTGTTTTCTGAGGAAGAGACCTATAGATCTTATAATACTAGGATTCTAAGGAAGTACGGGGAAGACATTCTAAAACTATATAAATATTAGCTATTATTATTGCTATGACTACTACTACTACTATTATTATTACTGTTTCTGTGACTGCTGCTAAAATACTCAGTCTGGTTCTATCTGGCTAATGAAGTAGGATAGTATTTGTATAGTACTTTTGGCCCATCAAGAACTATTTCATCTCTCTTATTATGAGGAGGCACAAAGGCCAGAATCTAGTAAACAGTGTTAGAAAACAAATGTCTAGGTCCCAAACAAAGACCAAAACTCAGATTCAGTAAACAGTACTACCACTACATTATTTTAAAATAAAGTAAGATAAAATAAACAAGTTATGTTAAAAATTCATTTGTCCTTCCTAAAAGAGGCATAGAAAACTAGAAAGTCAAACACTGGTGATGTATTCTGTTACTCAAGTTCTGGGTCATGTAAGAATTGTAAAAAGACAGTGTCTTGAGTCAGGATATTGCTTTTACTATGCCCTAAAGTCACGGTCTTCAAAAATCCCCTAAGCAGCTCTGTATTATAAATCAGCTGAGGTAGCCAGCCTCAAAGACACCTTCAATGACCTGTTTAGTGATTGTCATGCCCATGCATAATCCTCTTCCACATTGTATCTGGCATGGTTGGTGTGACCAACAGAATATAGCAGAAGTAATGATATGTCACTTTCAAGGCGAGGAAAGGCATTATGACTTCCGCTTTGCTCACTCTCTATCTCAAATCACTTCCCTTTGGTGGAAGCAAGTTGCCATGTTGTATGAACAATCAGGGTGTCCTGCAAGGGACTAATATAGCAATGAGATGAGACCTGTCAAAACCAGTGAGGAAACAAGTGTCTTGCCAATGAGAGCCATTTTGAAAGTGGATTCCTTAGCCCTGTCAAGCAGTCAGATGACTGCAGACACACACAAACACGGGTAGGTAGGAGGTGCAATTTGCCGAGAGACTGACTTGAACAAAGGTAAATAATCATAAATGGGTCCAGTTTGCAGCTGAGTGAGGTTGGCATTCCCCAAATGGCTGACCTTGAGACTCAAACTTGATGCAAGTGGTCCCCAGAAGTAACAGTAGCGAAGTGAAGAGAGACCAGCAAGGAAAGAAAGGCAATACAGGCTGTGTTAAAGATTAAGTTATCAATGTGTGCAACTGGGATTTGAGTCCACTGGAGACTTTTGGGGGACAGGCTCAAGGGAGAAAAAATCTGGGAATCTCATCACGAACCCTCTTTGTCATTGAATGAGGGCTATTACCAGTGGTATTGACAGCACACCCAAACTACCTGTGCCTGGTTAAAGGCAATCCTGAAGCCAAGGAGTGTGTGGTAAGAAGTGTATGGGAGGCCGGGCTCAGTAGCTCAGCCTGTAATCACAGCACTTTGGGAGGCCGGTGAGTAGATTGCCTGAGTCCACGGGTTTGAGACCCACCCAGGCAACTTGGCGAGACCTCATCTCTACAATAAAAAATTAGCCAGTCATGGTAGTGTGCACCTGTAGTTCCAGCTACTTGGAAGGATGAGGCGGAAGGATCGCTGGAGCCCAGCAAATCGAGGCTGCAGTGGTCTGGAGTGTGCCACTGCCCTCCAGTCTGGGCGACAGAGTGAGACTCCAACTCAAAAAAAAAAAGAAGTGTATGGGAATGCAGAGTACTGGAGAAAGATGATCACATACTGACAGATTCTGCTGGTCTGCTACATCAGTGTGAGACATTGGCTAATGGCACTAGAAAGATAGACTGGGATTTGTTTGTGTCTTTGAATTTCTAAATAAAGGATTCGGGCTTCATTTTATAAGAACTAAAAGAACTAGAGTTGACTTAAAAGCATGTACAAAATCATAAAGAAAAATATAGTGAGCCTCCATGTATCCATCATCTAGTTCCAATAAGCATCAATTTTGGCCTATCTTACCCTATCTATACTTCCATTCATGTTCTCTCATTCTATATCATTTGAACCAAATTTCAGACATTATATCAATTATTCATAAGCATTTCAGTATGTATATGAAAGATAAGGACTTCTTTTTTAATACAACCACAATACCACTATCGAATCTAAAAAATTTATAATAACTCCTGAATACCATCTGATGTCTAGGTAATGCTCAAATTAGCAATTGACTGAAAGTTTTAAATAAAAGAACAAAAACAATGATATAGAAAGGTTACTCTCCTACCCATGTGCAGGATGAATCAAAGCCATGAGGACTGGTGTATAGAAGAGACAGTGTAAAGGCTACCCACAGAAATGAGATTGCAAGGTGTGAGCTAGTGAACTGGAATGGAGACGTGGACCCTGAGTGAGAGATCTGACAGGACTCTAGGAAAGCAAAGATGACGGAACACAAAAGTAGGAAGAGCAGCATTTCTGCTGGGACATACAGGTAAGCACAAGGAATTGATTTAGTATAGAAGATAATGAATTTGGTATAAAAGGGTAGACATCTGGTTTAACTGTACAGATAATATTTGGAAAATGCAGAACCACAGTTCTGCATTTGAGGGAGAGGTTGGGGTTGCAGTTTTTGACTTGAGAATCACAGAGATTTTGGCTAATTGAGATAAAGTCTGTATAAAGAGAAACATTATAAAGGGCAAGACAGAACTCTGTGCTTGCCTTACGGAACTTGAAATTAAAACAAAAAAACCATGAGAGAAGCAAAAATGGAACAATGAGATGAGTGAAAAAACTAACAAGAATTGAGATTTACCACTTTAAATAAGGATGGAGAAACACCATCCAAAAATATAAGAAGTGCAGTGGTTCATGCCTGTAATTCTAGAATTTGGGGAGGCCAAGACAGGAGGATCACTTGAAGATAGGAGTTCAAGATCAGCCTAGGTGACATAGCAAGACCTTGTCTCTACAAAAAATAAAAACATTAGCCAGGTATGGTGGTGTGTACCTGTAGTTCCAGATACTTGGGAGACTTATGCAGGAGGATCCCTTGAACCCAGAAGTTCCAGGCTGTGGTGAGCTGTGAATGTGCCACTGTACTCCATCTGGGCAACAGAGTGAAGCACTGTCTCAAACATAAAATAAAAGAAGTCAAACAAAACAAAATAAAATAAATAGTGCAGGAAAATATTCTGGGAATCTAAAGTCCATCACATTCTCAGAGGTATTCATTTATTCATTTATTCATATGTTCAACAACTATTACAGAGTTCATATTACATACTACACTGTGCTAAGTCATGGGCATATAATGGTGAAAAAGCTAGCTCAGACCCTTCCTTATTGGAGCTTACAGTGTAGTGAAGGAGGTAGACATTTGTCAACTGTGCAAATAAATAATAGACCTCAACTAGTACACAGAGGGGAATCTAAGGTGGCAGAGATGAGAGTACACAACAGGGAAAACTTACCCACTGTTGGACAGTAGTAGAAGGCAGGATGGTTTCTTTGCGATCTTGAAAAAAAAAATATATATATATATATATTATATATATAATATATATGTATATATAATATATAGATATCCTTTTTTAATTTTAAAGATGTGGAGTACAATTCAGAATTGGGTACATAAGTGGTCTAGGTACAGGTGAAGTTTGGGGTTTCCATTGGTCTTCACTTCGCCTGGATTAGGATCAGGCACCCTTAGTGATTTTATGTGACGCCCCCCCACCCCCCCCACCAACACAGCACATAAAATTCTGCTACTGTCAATTCCTTTTTTTATTTTTTTTAAGTTGGAATATCACTCTAGGCTGGAGTGCAGTGGCACACTCACGGCCACTGCAGCCTTGACCTACTGGGCTCAGGTGATCCTTTCGCCTCAGCTTTCCAAGTAGCTGGAACTACAGGTGCGTACTACCATGCCCATCTATTTTTGATTTATTGTAAAGACGAGATCTCACCAAGTTGCCCAGGTTGGTCTCAAGTCCCTGGACTCAGGCAATCCTCTAATCTCAACTTCTCAAAGTACAGGGATTACAGGCTTCAATTGCCAATCCCTGTCTTATAGTATTATGATAGATGTTCAGGGTCCAGTTATGAATGACAACATGTGGTACCCAGTTCTTTGTTTCCGTGAAAGATCACTGAGTATTACAGACTCTAAATCCATCCATATTGCTGTGAAGTCCATGGTTTTTTCCTTCTTTGTGGCTATTTAATATTCCATCGTGTATAGATACCACAGTTTTTTTTTTCTCCAGTCCACTTTTTGATGGGCAGCATGGTTGGTTCCATGTTTTTGCTATTGTGAATAGTGCTGCAATAAATATGTGCAGGTATCTTTTTTGTTGAATGATTTGAATTCCTCCAGGTATATTCCCAGAAGGGGGATTGCTTGGTCATATGGAAGGGCAATTTCTAGCTCTTTTAGAAATTGCCACATTGTTTTCCATTGAGGTTGAACTAGTTTGCACTCCCACCAATAGTGCAGAATCGTTCCCTTTTCTCCCCATCCTCACCAGCAACTGTTGTTTTTTGTTATATTAATGGTGGCTATTCTTACTGGCATTAGGTGGTATCTCAGTGTTGTTTTGATTTACATTTCTCTGATGATTAGTGAGACTGAGCATTTTTTCATGTGCCTGTTGGCTGCTCATATGTCTTCTTTAGAGAAGTGTTTATTCATGTCTTTTATTCACTTTTTGATGGGGTCGTTTTTGTTTGTTTGTTTTCCTTTCAGCTTGTTTGAGTTCCTTGTAGATCCTGGATGTTAGGGCTATGTCAGTTGGCAAATATTGTTGCCCATTCTGTAGACTGTCTTTCTGTTCTCTTGATGGTTTATTTTGCTTTGCAGAAGATTTTCAGTTTGATGAGGTCCCACTTGTCTATCTTATCTCTTATGGCATTAAATGTTTTAATCAGGAATTGGTTGCCTATTTCAATTACCATGAGAGTGTTTCCTGTGTTTTCTAAGATTCTAATAGTTTGAGATTTTACATTTAGGTCTTTTACCTATTTAAGGTTTATTTTTGTGTATGATAGGTGGGAGTTCTGTTTTGTTCTTCTGCATGCCATCAGCCAGTTTTCCCAGCACCATTTATTGAACATGGTCTCCTCTCTTGAGTGGTTTTTGGTGGAGGCTTTGTTGAAGATGAGCTGACTGAGAAATTGAGATTTTGCTTCCAGAATCCCTATCCTGTTCCATTGGTCTTTGTGCCTGTTCTTGTACCAATACCAGGCTGTTTTGATTATTGTAGCCTTATAATAAAGTTTAAAGTCTGGAAGTATGACACCTCCTGCCTTGTTTCTTTTGCTGAGGATTGTTTTGGCTATCCATGCTCTTTTTTGTTTCCATATGAATTTGTGATTGTCATTTCTGGGTCTAAGAAGAATGATGTTGGTAATTTAATGAGTATTGTGTTAAATCTGTAGATTGTCTTTGGTAGGATGAACATCTTAACAATGTTGATTCTTCCTATCCAGGAGCATGGAATATTTTTCCATTTGTTTGTGTCATCTTTGACTTCTTTGAGCAGTGTTTTGTGGTTTACATTGTAAAAATCTTTCACTTCTCTTATCAGGAGGATGTCAAGGTATTTCATTTTTTTTGAGGCTATTTTGAATGAGATTATACTTTTTTCTTTGTTTCTCTGCCTGTTTGTTGTTGGTATATAAAAATGCAATGGTCTATTGCATTTTTATTTTATACCTGAGACATTGCCAAAGTCCTTTATCAGTGCAAGGAGATTTTTGACAGATTCCCTTGGGTTTTCAGGTATAGGAGCATATTGTCTGCAAAGAGGGATGCTTAACTTCCTCTTTTTCTATTTGGGAACCCTGATGTCCTTCCCTTGTCTGATTACTCTAGCTAGGACTTCCAACACTATATTGAACAGGAGGAGTGAAAGTGGGCAACCTTGTCTTATTCCAGTTTTCAAGGGAAATGCTTTCAATTTCTGTTCATTTAGTAATATGTTGGTTGTGGGTTTGTCATAGATGACTTTTAGTATTTTGAAATATGTTCCCTAGGTTTTCAAGGGTTTTTATCAAGAATGGATGATGGATTTTGTCAAAAACCTTTTCTGAGTCTAATAATATAATCATGTTTTTCTTGATTTTACATCTGTTAATGTATTTAATTATGTTTATGGTCTTGCACATGTTGAACCAGCCCTGCATCCCAGGGATGAAGCCCACTTGGTTATGGTGGATAATTTTTGAGATGTGTTCTTGTATCTGATTTGCTAGAATCTTGTTGAGAATTTTTGCATCTACGTTCATCGAATATATTGGCCTGTAGTTCTCTTTCTTTTCTTTTCTTTTTTTTTTTTTTTCTTGGTAGTTTTCTCATAATGGAGTCAATTTCCCAGGTTGTTTTTGGTCAATTTAGGGTTTCCATTTCTTCTTGTTTCAACTTTGGGAGCTAGTGTGATGTCAGAAAGTCCTCCATTTTGTTTAGTCTTCCAAATTTGCTTCCATACAGCTGTGCATAGTCATCTCTGATAATCTTATGTCTTCAGGGTCAATTGTGACCTGATCTTTTTCATATCCGATTGTGTTTATTTGGGCTTTTTCTTGGTCATTTTGGCTAGGAATCCATCAATCTTGTTTATCCTTTGAAAGAACCAATTTTTTGCTTTGATGATTTTTTTTCTATGATATTTTTGTCTTCTATATTCATTACTTGGGCTTTTACTTTGGTAATCTGGATTCTTCTGCTGAAGTTAGGGTTCTGGTGGTCTTGCTGTTCCAACTCCCTAGGGTGATTTGCTAGGCTGTTGACTTGTAATCTTTCTATTTTCTTGATGTGTGTTCATAGAGATGCAAATTCCCCTCTTAGAACTGATTTAATGACATCCTAGAGATTTTCATGTGTCTTTGTTTTCATTATTTTCCAAGAATCTTTTAATTTCTGTTGTGATTTCTTTGTTGACCCAGGAGTTTTTCAGCATTCTGCTGTTTAGTGACCATGTCTTTGTATGTTTAGGGAGGATCTTGTTGGTGGCAATATTTATTTTTATACAGTATGGTGTATGGTAGTATTTCAATCTTATGGATGTTGTTTATGCTTGATTTATGGCCGAGGATGTGGTTGATCTTGGAGTATGTTCCATGTGGTGATGAGTAGAATGTATATTCCTTGGTTGTTATGTAGGTATCTATTAAGTCAATTTTGTCAAGTATCAAGTTAAGGTCTAAATGTCCTTATTGATATTTTTTCCTGATGGTCTATCAAGGGTTGTTAGTGGGGTATTTAAGTCCCCAATTATGATAGTGTTAGTGTCAATATCCTTTTGTAGTTTACCTAGTAGTTGCTTTATGAATTCTGGTTCTCCTGTGTTGAGTGCATATATATATTTAGGATGGATATTATTGGTTGATGAATTGAATCTTTTACCATTATGTAGTGTCCTTCTGTATCTTTTTGGATTTTTGAGAGCTTGAAGGTTGTTTTGTCTGATATTAAACTCATGACACCTGCCTTCTTTTCTGTTTGCCAGAAAATTTGTTTTCCATCCTTTAACTATGAGTCTGTAGGTGTTCTTTCTACTGAGATATGCTTCCTGTGGGCAACATATTGATAGTTTATGCTTTTTTATCCAGTTTGCCATTCTATGTCTTTTCAGTAGTGTATTTTGTTCATTCACATTCAGGCTGACTATTGAAATGTGAGAGTTTATATCTGTCATGAGGATTTTATAAAGTTTTTTGCTTTTTATTTATTTATTTTTTTTGAGTTGGAGTCTCACTCTGTTGCCCAGACTGGAGTGCAGTGGCTCACTCCTGGCCACCGCAGCCTCAACCTTCTGGGCTCTGGCGATCCCTCCGCCTCAACCTTCCAAGTAGCTGGAACTACAGGCACGCGCTACCATGCCTGGCTAATT
>NW_007248773.1:219995-228261 GCF_000164805.1 Carlito syrichta
AGGTTCCCACTACTGCCAATCCCACCTTCCCACCCTCCCCCACCCACAGTTTCCCACTACTATCAATCCTTTTCTTATAGTATTATGATAGCTGCTCAAGGTGCACTTATGAGGGAGAACATGTGATACTCAATTCTTTGTTTCTGTGAAAGATCATTCAGTATTATAGACTCTAAGACCATCCAGGTTGCTGCAAAGTTCATGATTTTGTTCTTCTTTATGGCTGCTTAATATTCTATTGTGTATATGTAACACATTTTTAAAATCCAGTCCCCTTTTGATGGGCAGCACAGTTGGTTCCATGTTCTTGCTATTGTGAACAATACTATGATAAACATACGTGTGCAGTTATCTTTTTTATAGGTGATTTGAGTTCTTCTGGGTATATTTCCAGTAGAGGGATGGTGGGGTCATATAGAAGGTCGAGTTTTAGAACTTTTAGGAATCACCACACTGTTTTCCACCAACAGTGTAGAAGTGTTACCTTTTTACCACATCCTCTCCAGCATCTGTTATTTTTGAGTTTTTGATGATGGCCATTCTGACGGGGGTTAGGTGGTATCTCAGTGCAGTTTTAATTTGCATTTCTTTGATGACTAGTGAGGCTGAACATTTTTTCATGTATCCGTTGGCTGCTTATATGTCTTCTTTTGAGAACTGTCTATTCATATATTTTGCCCACTTTGTAATGGGGCTGTTTGTTTGTTTTCTTTTCAGCAGGTTTGAGTTCCTTGTAGACCCTAGATGTAAGGGCTTTGTCAGAGATACAGTTGTCAAATATTTTTTCCCAGTCTGTGGGCTGTCTCCCTGCTCTCTTGAAGGTTTCTTTGGCCTTGCAGAAGCTTGTCAGTTTGATGAGGCCCCACTTGTCTATCTTATCTCTTATGGCATGGGCAGTTGGGGCTTTGCTCAGAAATTGGTTGCCAGCTCCAATTTCCATAAGGGTGTCTCCTGCATTTTCTTAGGTTCTAATAGCTTGAGTTTTTATATTTAGGTCTCTGATCCATTTAGAGTTGATTATTGCATACAGAGATAGGTAGGGGTCCTGTTTCAATCTTCTGCATGTGGTCAGCCAGTTTTTCCAGCACCATTTACTGAATAGGTTTTCCTCCCCCCAGTGGTTGGTGGTGGAGGTTTTATCGAAGATGAGTTGGTTGAGAAATTGAGGTTTTGCTTCTGGAATCTCAATTCTATTCCATTGGTCTATATGCCTGTTCTTATACCAATACCAGGCTGTTTTGATTATTGTAGTTTTATAATAAAGTTTAAAGTCTGGGAGTGTGATACCTCCTGCTTTGTTGTTGTTGTTTTTGCTGAGGATTGTTTTGGCTATTTGTGGTCATCTATATTTCCATATGAATTCCTGTATTGTTGGTTTTAGGTCTGAGAGGAATGTTGCTGGAAATTTGATGGGTTTTTGTTTGTTTGTTCTCTTTTGTTTCTTTGTTGGTTTGTTTATCTGTTTGTTTAGTTGCTGTTTGTTTTCCTTTTTCTTCTTTTCTTTCATCATCCTTTCTTCTCCTTCTTTCTCTGTTCTTTTCCTTTATCTTATCCCATTTTGGTTTCAAATTATACATACACTTCCACCACATAGACATAGTATAAGGTAGTGGGAAGGGAGTTCCAGGGGACCCACATCTCAGTTCATGGATACTGCAATCTGCAGGGAGCTTCTGAACTTTAACTTCCCCCATTATACCTTAATCAAATCTCAGATGTGCAAAAAGACAGCACAGTCTTCTACCCCCAGCCCGGCTTTAAAGTTGAACTAATCCAGAGGCTTTAACTAAGGAAGAGCATGGGGTTGAGCAAATGGAAGTGAAAACTATCCCATCTCTCACTGAGCTGTGAAATTAAAATGGAAAAAAGGGGGAGGGACTCATCACAAATGAAGAAGAATTAACTGAAGAACACAGGTACTCCCAGGTCCCTGGAAAGGTAGTGCCTGAGAATACAGACTTCAGAACCCAAACAATGAAATGCCCTCAGAAAGACTGATCTCAGACCACAAATCCAGACATAAATGTTTCGATGGGGAAGATAAATGAAAATCATGAAAGGCACAAAGAAATAATGAAAAAAGTTGAGAACAGAGATGATAGCAATAAAGAGCACAATGAACAAAATAAATAACAAACTGACAAGCATGGCAAGCAGAATTAACCAAGCAGAAGAAAGAATCTTACCTTGAAGACCAAAATATGTAACTAATCCAAATGTTTAAAAACATAGGAAAGAAGCTTAAAAAGACAGAGCAAATTCTCCAAAAGATTTGTGATTATATTAAAGGTCAAACATATGCCTGATCAGCATTCTTGAGTCAGAAAGGAAGAGAACACCTTGGAACAAACATTCAATGACATCCAAGAAAAATTCCCTCATCTCATCAGAGACACTGCCATCCAAACACAAGACATTTAGAGAACCCCTGTAAGACATCAAATGGGAAGATCAACTCCCAGACACATAGTAGTTCACTTACACAAAGTAGAACCTGCTGAATCCAGCTGATTCTCGATGCCTGGCACCTTGTCCACACCATCACCTGTTATAGCAAATCAGCTGGAACCCCGGATCCAATCAGTGGGGAGAGAAGATCAAGGAGAACCAGAGAGGAACCCCATGCCCAGTGAAGGCGTGCCAACCACAGCCATTTTATGTGTCCCAGGACCAGGCAGAGACCTGCACTGCCTCGCCCAGCTCAGATCTGAGTGGCAGATATGAGAGGCAGCAAGCCAGGTGAGTTTAGATCTGATCCACACTTCTTCTACAGTAGGTCTGGGGTATCTGACCCAAGCTGTGAGCAACCCTATTAACCTGTGCTGAGAGTTGGAGATCGGAGCTGGAAGAAAGTTGGACTTACAGGAACAGCCTCAGAGCAAGATTGGTTCCTTGTTTTTTATTTATTTATTTATTTATTTATTTATTTATTTATTATTTTTTTGAGTTGGAGTCTCACTCTGTCACCCAGACTGGAGTAGTGGCCACTTCCGGCCACTGCAGCCTCGACCTGCTGGGCTCTGGCGATCCTTCCACCTCAGCCTTCCAAGTAGCTGAAACTACAGGTGTGTGCTACCACACCCAGCTAATTTTTTTATTTATTGTAGAGATGAGGTCTCACCAAGTTGCCCAGGTGAGTCTCGAACCAGCGGGCTCAGGCAATCCACTCACCTCGGCCTCCCAAAGCATAGGATTACAGGCTGAGCCACTGAGCCCGACTTGTTTTTTTATTTTATGTCTGTTTGTTTTACTCATTTTTGCTTTAGTCTCTTTTCACTTTGTTTTCAATAATGTTTTTGTACTTGCTTTGTTTCTGTTATTTTACTGATTTTTTTTTCTTTGGACTTCCTGTTTGTGTATGGGAAGAGTACATTAATAGGGAAGAAGCTTTTGTTGTTCTGTGTGTTTGTACGATTGTCTGTATATTTTAGGTTTTCTTTACTCTTTTCCATCTTTGTGTCTGTCTGTTTTCCCTCTTACTCTTCTCTCTCTCTCCATGTTCCTTTTTCCCTCCCTGCTTCCTTTTTCCATTTTATTCATTTTTCTTACCTCATTTTGCTTTAAGGGAGCAAGCCTACACCCCAACTCCATGGACAGAAGTAAGACAATGGGAAGTGGGTTCCAGGGTGCCATACACCTGTTGGTGGATACTGGGATCTGCAGATAGATTTTGAATCACAGCTTCCCCGTCAATTAAATCTCAAAACTGCAAAAAGTATGGCCCCCAACCCACAGTCCAGCTTCAGAATTGAACAAAGCCATAGAATCCACATAAGGAAGAACAGGAGATTGAGCAAGCAGAAGTAAAAGCAACCCTGCCATCCATAAATAACAGAATTAAAGAAGAGGGAAAAAAGATGGGCAGGGGGCATCTTCACAAATGAAGAAAAACCAAAAGAAGAATATGGGTCTCACCCAGACCCCCTGGGAGGCCAGACACGGAGAAAACAGACTTCAGAACACAAACATTGAAGAGCCCCCAGATGACTGGTCTCAAACTATAAACCTAGATATCAAGACATTATTAGAGAGAATAAATAGAATTGAGGAGAGATAAGAGGAAAATATGAAGGAGTTGATAACTGAGATAACAGCAGTAAAGAATACTGTGAATGAAATAAATAACAAACTGATATGCTTGGAAAGCAGAATTAGCCAAGCAGAAGAAAGAATCTCAGAGCTTGAGGATCAAAATATAGTACTAACCCAAACTGCCAAAAACATAGAAAAGAAGCTTTAAAAGATAGAACAAAACCTTTAAGAGATGAATGGTTATTTTGAGAGGCTGAACCTGAGAGTAATTGGACTTTCTGAGGCAGAAAGAGAGACAGAGACCACCCTGGAACAAAAATTCCTTGAATTTATTCAAGAAAACTTCCCTTATCTCATCAGTGATGTGACCATTCAAACACAAGATTCAGAAAAGCCCTGAGACAACAGATGAGAAGACCAACTTTTAGACACATAGTAATTTGCCTAAACAAAGTAGGTTTAAAATAAAAAATCCTAAAGGCAGCAAGATAAAAAGGTCAGAATACCTACCAGGAAAGGCCAATTAGAATAGCAGCAGATTTATCTACAGAAACACTTTAGGCTAGGAGAACTTGGAGCCCAATCTTCAAAGTTCTCAAAGATAAACAATTTCAACCAAGAAAAACCTACCCAGCTAAGCTAAGCTTCATTAGTGAGGGAGAATTAAAATCTTTCCCAAGACATTCAATCCCTAAGAACTTACACTGCCTCTAGACCAGCACTACAAGATACACTTAAGAAAGTATTAAACACAGAAGAAAGGGAAAAAAGAACAACATTCTTCACAAGAGTGCAGGAAAAAGATTGAAGCACACATGAATCAACCCCAAAATCAAAAGAAAGACAACAAACAGGAACAACAACTCGATAAGAACCTCATGACAGGGATACACTCACACATTTCAATTATCAGCCTGGATGTGAATGGACTAAATGCACCACTGAAAAGTCATAGAATGGCAAAATGGATAAAATCATGAGGCAACAATATATTGTCTCCAAGAGACTCATCTCACCAGAAAGGACACTCACAGATTCAAAGTAAGAGGATGGGATGCAAAATTTCAGGTGAATGGAACACAAAAGAAAGCAGGAGCTGCAGTCTTTATATCAGACAAAATACCCTTCAAGCTATCAAAAATTTAAAAAGATACAAAAGTCACTATATAATGATAAAAGCTTCAATACAACAACAAGAAATATCCGTCCTAAACATAAATGCACCAAACATAGGAGCACCAACTTTCATAAAGCAGCTTCTAAGCAAACTTAAAGAAGATATTGACTCTAACATTATCATAACTGTGGACTTTAATACC
This sequence comes from Carlito syrichta, assembly GCF_000164805.1. NCBI lineage: Eukaryota > Metazoa > Chordata > Mammalia > Primates > Tarsiidae > Carlito > Carlito syrichta. The sequence continues at coordinate 225,347 of NW_007248773.1, forward strand.
CCATGCATAACCCTAGACAGATCATCAAGACAAAAAACCAGCAAGGAGATCCAGAACCTCAAAATATGACTCTTGACCAAATGAACTTAATTGATACCTACAGAACAATCCACCCAACAACCACAGGATATACAATCTACTCATCACTACATGGAATGTACTCTAAGATTGACCACATCCTTGGCCATAAATCAAGTATAAACAAATTTCATAAGATTGAGTTTTTGCCATGTACCTTCTCAAACCACAGTGGAATAAAAATAGATATCAACACCAACAAAGTTCCCCCAAAACTCACAAAGACATGAATACTAAACACTATGATGCTAAGCAACTCATTGGTCAACATGGAAATCTAAACAGAGATTAAAAGATACCTGGAAACAAATGAAAATGAAGAAACATATTACCAAATCTTCTGGGATGCCATGAAATCAGTAGTAAGAGAGGAATTCATATCTCTACAAACACACATGAAGAAAATGGAAAGATCACAATTTTACAGTCTAACAAGTCACCTAAGAAAGCTCGAAAAGCAAGATCGCCAAAACCCTAACTTTAGCAGAAGAATCCAGATCACCAAAATAAAAGCCCAGATCTAGGACATAGAAGACAAAAAGATAATATAAAAAAATCAATTAAACAAAAAGCTACTTCTTTGAAAGGAGAAGCAAGATTGATGTTCCCCTAGCTAGACTGACCAAGAAAAAGAGAGAAAAAGTCCAAATAAATACAATCAGAAACACAAACAATGAAGTCACAACTGACCCTGAAGAAATACAAAAGATTATCAGAGACTATTATGTACACTTGTATGGAAACAAACTTGAAAATCTAAAGGAAATGTAGATCTTCTGACATCACAACTTCCCTAGGTTGAAACAAGAAAAAATCAAGACCCTAAATAGACCAATAACAAACCAGGAAATTGACTATGCCATAAGAAAATTACTGACAAAAAAAAAGCCCTGGACCAGATGGCTTTCCAGCAGAATTCTACAAAACATACAAGGAGGAACTGATACCAATCCTATTGAAAGTATTCCAGGTGACTCAGAAAGATGGAACCCTCCCCAAATCATTTTATGAAGGTTTCATCACATTAATACCCAAGCCAGGTGAAGATCCAACAAAGAAAGAGAACTACAGGCCAATATCCTTGATGAACATAGATGCTGAAATTCTCAACAAGATCCTAGCAAACTGGATTCAATAGTACATATCAAAAATCATTCACCACAATCAAATAGGCTTCATCCCTGGGATGCAAGACTGGTTCACCATTCATAAGACCATAAACATAATTAAATACATCAGCAGACATAAAAACAAAAACCACATGATTATATTATTAGATACAGAAAGAGCTTTTGATAAAATCCAGCAACATCTAGGCATAAATGGAACATACCTTAAAATAGTAAGAGCTATCTGTAAGAACCCCATAGCCAGAATACTGCTAAACAGACAAAAATTGGAACCATTTCCCCTGAAAACTGGAACAAGACAAGGATGCCCCACTCTCACCCCTCCTGTGCAAAATACTTTTGGAAGCCCTAGCTAGAGCATTCAGAGAAGAGAAGGTGATCAGAAGTATCCAAACAGGAAAAGAGGAAGTTAAGTTATACTTGTTTGCAGATGGCGTGAGTCTACCTCAAAAACCCAAGAGAAGCCGGGCTCGGTGGCTCAGCCTGTAATCCTGCACTTTGGGAGGCTGAGGTGAGTGGATTGCCTGAGTCCACAGGTTTGAGACCTACTTGGGCAGGCGAGACCTCATCTCTACAATAAAATCAAAAAATTAGCCGGGCATGGTAGCGCGTGCCTGTAGTTCCAGCTACTTGGAAGGCTGAGGTGGAAGGATCACCAGAGCCCCACGGGTTGAGGCTGCGGTGGCCAGGAGCAGCCACTGCACTCCAGTCTGGGTGACAGAGTGAGACTCTAACTAAAAAAAAAAAAAAACCACCCCAAAAGCAACAACAACAACAACAACAACAGAAAAACCCAAGAGAATCTGTCAAAAACCTCCTTGCAATGATAAAAGACTTTAGCAAAGTCTCAGGGTATAAAATAAATGTTCAAAAGATAATCATATTTTTATACACTAATAAAAACAAACAGAAACTCAAACAAAAAGAACAATTTCATTCACAATTGCTGCAAAAAAATGAAAGACCTTGGCATCTTCCTAACCATAAACATGAAAGACCTTTGCAATAAAAACTACAAAACACTGCTCAAAGAAATCAAAGATGATACAAACAAGTGGAAAAATATCCCATGATCATGGATTGGAAGACTCAACATTGTGAAGCTGTCCATTCTACCTAAGGCAATCTGCAGATTTAATGCAATATCCATCAAATTACCAGCAACATTCTTCTCAGACCTAGAAACAACAATATAGGAATTCATATGGAAACATAAATGACACAAATAGCCAAAACAATCCTCACCAAAAAAAAAAAAAAAAAAAGCAGGAGGTATCACACTCCCAGACTTTTTTTTTTTTTTTTTGAGTTGGAATCTCACTCTGTTACCCAGACTGGAGTGCAGTGGCTGCTCCTGGCCATTGCAGCCTTGACCTGCTGGGCTCCGGCGATCCTTCCAAGTAACTGGAACTACAGGTGCATGCTACCACACCTGGCTAATTTTTAAAAATTTATTGTAGAGATGAGGTCTCGCCAAGTTGCCCAGGCAGGTCTCGAACTGACGGGCTCAGGCAATCCACTCACCTCAGCCTCCCAAAGTGCAGAATTACAGGCTGAGCCACCAAGCCCAGCTACACTCCCAGACTTTAAACTTTATTATAAAACTACAATAATCAAAACAGCCTGGTATTGGTATAAGAACAGGCATATAGACCAATGGAATAGAATTGAGATTCCAGAAGCAAAACCTCAATTTCTCAACCTGCT
>NW_007248774.1:0-11936 GCF_000164805.1 Carlito syrichta
CTGACCGCGCCACGGCTGACCGCGGCTGGACTTCATCGGAGCTCCTCTGCTGGCTGGCAGGCGAGGCCGGACCGGGCGCGGAGCCCCTTGTCCCGTCCAAGCTGTCCTCTTGTGACGACAGAAACGGCTGGTGGGCAGTGCAGCCCCACACGGATGCATGTATTCTTAACAGGAACCACTGTTTACAACAGCAGAAACAACAAAAGGCCAAACAGAACAAAACGGGAAGGCGTCTGGCGGGGAGGCTTTTTGGGTCACGGACGCGGTCTCGAGGCCGCTGTTGAAAGTCCGCTGCACGCCACTCTGGGCGACAGCGTGAGACGCCAACTCAAAAAAAAAAAGCTGGGAAGGCAAGAGGAAGGCAGAAAGGGAAGTTGAATGCAGCTATGGAGGGAAGGGGTGGGGAGCGCTTTTCTTAAGCTAAGCTGGGAAGGCGTGTCCCTGGTGGAGGGAAGAATCCTGGCCCACAGAGGAAAACTGGTGCCCTCGGGAGCCGACCCCCTTGAGCCCAGGCCCCTGCCTCCTGGAAGCTCTTTGCTCCTGGGCCCCACCTGGGCCTGCAGCCCTCCCTTTGCTCGGAGCGTCCCCTCCACTCCCAGGAGGGCGTCCACTCTCTAGTTGGGGCCCCGCTTACACACGCTGGCTCCCCTGGGAGACGTTCCCGACCACCCCTGTCGGCCACACTGTTGCTCCCCCGGGCCTAGGCACCGGTGAGAGCAGCAAGCGAGTGCATCTCCAGCCTTTAGTGCCACACCCAGTCCACTGTGGATGCTCCGGAAAGCAGCTCAGGTGGACGCGAGTCTGTTCGCACCCCTCCTGCCCACGCTCCTTACCTCACCCCGTTACGCTGGCCGTTCTGCTTCTGCCCTCCAGTGCCACGTTCGTTTCTGTGTGGTTCGGTGTGTGCAGTTCTTATGACTCCACAGAAGTTGCAAGCGATGCTAAACATGCACTTCTTCTTCTCTCTTCTCTCCAGCATTGAGAAACAGAAATGTAACGGGGACTTTATAAACACTCTCTGATGGTGGTGGTGGATGAGTGAGACTCTGCCCACAGTTGGCTAGGCTTTTCTGTCTCCGCTCTCCCCATCCGCACACTCGAGTTGTGACTTACTCCCACCCGAGGCCTGGGCCACTCAGCTGAAAGAAGGAAAAGGAGAAGCCTCTAGTTAAAACCACTCACAAGTGTCTCTTCGGGACTTTACTAAGTATTTAGTTACTTTGAGTTGGGGCCATACTCTGTCGCCCAGGCTGGAGGGCAGTGGCAGGATCACGGCCACCGCAGCCTCGACCTGCTGGGCTCAGGCGATCCTTCGGCTTCTTTCTCCCTAGTAGCTGGAGCTACAGGTGCACCCTACCATGCCCAGCTAGTCTTTAAATTTTTTCTGGAGATGAGGTCCTGCTATGTAGCCTAGGCTGGTCTCAAACTCCTGGGCTGGAGCAATTCTCTCACCTTGGCCTCCAAAAGTATGAACCACTGTGCCCGGCCCCTTTTCAAGACTTTAAAAAGCCAGATTAAAATTTCCTGAGTCCCTACAAGGGTCCCAAGGCTCAGCAGTTTTCCCCTTCGTTTTTTTTTTGTTTGTTTGTTTTGAGTTGGAGTCTCACTCTGTTGCCCAGACTGGAGTGCAGTGGCCACTCCCAGCCACAGCAGCCTTGACCTGCTGGGCTCTGGCGATCCTTCCGCCTCAGCCTTCCAAGTAGCTGGAACTACAGGCACGCGCTACCACACCTGGCTAATTTTTGATTTATTGTAGAGATGAGGTCTCGCCAAGTTGCCCAGAGGGGTCTCGAACCTGTGGGCTCAGGCAGTCCACTCACCTCAGCCTTCCAAAGCGCGAGATTACAGGCTGAGCCACCGAGCCCGGTTTCCCCTTAGTTCTGAGTGATAGAGCCAACCTAGCTGGTTGGTTATGAGAGCTCTTTGCCTCAGTTTTCCCATATGCATAATGGGGTTAATGATACCTGCATCTCCACAGCAACAGGGTGAGATAATGTTGTAACATGCACTGGAGTCCTCAGATGAAAGGTCCTACGTAAATGCCACGTGTTATTAAAGGCTCTTGACCGTGGAGCCCACAGAGACTTCATTGTGTGTGGTGTTTCCAGAAAGAGCGATTAAAAAAATGAAGGCTGTGCCTGAGACTTCTTGGTGTGAGGATGTGGGAGATGCCCATGAGAATCAGGATCTGTCCATGAAGCAAGGGCCTAAGAGGACAGTCATTCCAGACACAATTTTACAATCCTTTAAAATTAAAAAATAAGCCAGGCTCGGTGGCTCAGCCTGTAATCCCATGCCTTTGGGAGGCTGAGGTGAGTGGATTGCCTGAGCCTGTGGGCTCGAGACCCGCCTGGGCAACGAGACCTCATCTCTACAACAAATCAAAAAATTGTCGGGCGTGATAGCGCGCTCCTGTAATTCCGGTTACTCGGAAGGCTGAGGCGGAAGGATCGCAGGAGCCCAGCAGCAGGTCAAGGCTGCGGTGGCCGGGAACGGCCACTGCACTCCAGTCTGGGCGACAGAGTGAGACTCAACTAAAAAAAAAAAAATTAAATTAAATAATAATAAAAGGACAACCCCCTTGGGTCCCCTCCCACTGTGGGAGCTTTTCCGTCCTCTCAATAAATCCTGCTTTAAAAACAATAATAATAATAAACTGGGTACAGTGGCTCACACCTGTAATCCCAGCACTCTGGGAGGCTGAGGTGGGAGGATCACTAGAGCCCAGGAGTTCAGGACCAGCCTGGGCAACAAAGCAAGACCTCGTCTCTACCAAAACCAGAAAAATTAGCCGGGCATGGTGGTACGTGCCTATAATTCCAGCTACTCGGGAGGCTGAGGCAGGAGGATCACTTGAGCCCAGGAGGCCAAGGTTGCCATGAGCTGTGATTGTACCACTGCCCTCCAGCCTGGGTGGCAGAGTTAGACCCTGTCTCAAAAATAAATAAAATAAAATAAATTTGCATAGTAATTCACCCTGTCAATAAGGCAAAGTAGTATTGCTCTCTTGGGATGAGAGACTGCGGCTTCCTGCCTCACCTCTCACCTGTCCTTTTCCTGGAGTAGCCACTTTTCACCTTTTGACTGTTTATTTGGTATTAATGCCCATGTCTCTAAATAAAATGCTTCCACTTCTGCTTTTGACTGGTCAATTTCAGATATCAGCAAATGAATTTTTACTATTGCTCTATCATGATTTTACTGTCAGTCATCCTTATTACTTCAACTTTTTCAGTTATATCACTTTTCCTTTTTTTTTTTTTTGAGTTGGAGTCTCACTCTGTAACCCAGACTGGAGTGCAGTAGCCGCTCCTGGCCACTGTAGCCTCGACCTGCTGGGCTCCAGCAATCCTTCCGTCTCAGCCTTCCAAGTAGCTGGAACTACAGTGCGTGCTACCACACCTGGCTAATTTTTTAATTTATTGTAGAGATGAGGTCTCGCCAAGTTGCCCTGGCGGGTATCGAATCCACAGGCTCAGGCAATCCACTCATCTCAGCCTCCCGAAGCACGGGATTACAGACTGAGCCACCGAGCCCAGCTACTTTTCCTTTTTATAAAATCGGTTTCCTTTGAAACTGTAAGCCGTAAATGCACCATTTTATTTCTGGCACAGCGGCAGACAGTAGCTTTTGACTCTCCACTTGCTTGAGGGATGGGAGCATTTGCATCTCTGTGCTCTCTTTGAGGGCTCCTTCCACCTCATCTCGTCACCATTTCTGTGGTTTGCATTTTACATGATCAAGATTGAGAATATTTGCATTCTGTTCTGAAGCCCTAACTCTCTTCTTGCTTTGCCTGTGGGGTCAGCTCCAAGCTGAAGATCCCTGTAACCGAGTGGTACAGATCCCGAGTTTGCACTATGATTGTTTTTTCTTCTGTAGAGCACCACGTTTTCCCATGGTCTCAAATTCCCTTTCTTTCTGGCATTGTTTGCTTTTATTACCCTTCATTTACTCCTGAGCACTTAGTCCAAACAGGCATTCTATTAGATAACTCCGCCTATTTCCCCCAGACTCCGCCCTCCCTCCCAGGGCCCTGGTCCTCTGACTGCTCTCCAGATGCCGCAGAGTCGTGATTCTGAGACTTCCTCACTGGGGCAGCTTTTCAAAAAAAAAATTTAAATTTATTTTTATTGAGTAGAAGTCTCTCTGTGTCGCCCAGGCTGGAGTGCAGTGGCTGCTCCCGGCCACTGCAGCCTCGACCTGCTGAGCTCTGGCGATCCTTCTGCCTCAGCCTTCCAAGTAGCTGGAACTACAGGCATGTGCCACCACGCCCAGCTAATTTTTTTTTGATATATTGTAGAGACAAGGTCTTTTCATGATGCCCAGGCTGGTCTCGAACCTGTGGGCTCAGGCAGTTCTCTTGCCTCCACCTCCTGAAGTACTGGGATTACAGGGAGCCACTGTGCCTGGCCCTGGGCAACTTTTGGAGGCAAAAAACTTGAAGCCCTAACCTCCATGACTGCGGTACCATCTTCCTTTCTCTTGGTTTACTCCTTTTTCTTTTATTGAATTATTGATTGATTGATTGATTGATTGAGATGAGGTCTCCCTATGCTGCCCAGGCTGGTATGAAACTCCTGGGCTCAAGCCATTTTCTTGGCCTCTTAAAGTGCTGGGATTACAAGCATGAGCCACCACGCCTGGCCAGTTTACTCCTTTTTAATTTACTCAGCATGCACTCAATAGCTTACTGCCCTCCCTCAAGTGCTTATTGAAAATAAGTATTGAGTTTTGAATTTCTGGAAAGGTTTTTACTCTGTCCTAAACCTAAGTGATAGTTTAAGTGTCCAAGCAGAGAATTCATGATTGAAAATACCTTTTTTCCCTACAATTTTGATGGTATTTCACTGTCTTCTAACTTCCAGTGCTGCCGATGAGAAGCCTAGTGCCAGTTTGATTATTTCTTTGTGACTGACCTGTTTTTTTCATTTTAAGTCTTTTAGGGTCTTTTCTTTTTCTTTATTAATTTGAAATTTCACAATGGTGTGCCTAGGGAAGGTCTATTTCTTTGTGCTCAGATGTGGTGGTACCTTTCAATTTAGAAATGCTTACCTTTTATCTCTTGTAAATTAATATAGTTGCCTTAATTATTTTCTTCCCTTGCTTTCGAGTCTCCTTTCAAATCTTACTGGTTGTGAAGCGTGAATTCTGTCCCCCAACTTATTTGTTAAGACCCTGACCTCCAGCACCTTAGAAAGATGAGGTGACTAAGTTAAACTGAGAGCATTGAGATGGGACCTAATCCAGTCCGACTGGCATCCTTTAAAGAAGCGTAAATGTGGACGCACGAAGAGTGACACGAGGGACACGCACGAAGGAAGGAGACCTGCGAGGACACACAGAGAAGCCGGCCACTGCAAGCCGAGGAGAGGAGCCCTGGGAGAAGCCAAGCCCTCCGACTGCTTGAGTCAAGGCTCCCAACCCCGGGGCCACGGGCTGGTTTGGCTCCATGTCCTGCTCAGAACCAGGCTGGCCAGCAGGAGGGGAGCAGCGGGGAAGTGGGCGAAGCTTCATCTGCATTTGCGGCCGCTCCCGTGCTTGCACGGACTGCCTGAGCTCCACCTTCTGTCAGGTCAGCAGAGGCATCCGATGCTCGTGGGAGCATGACCCCTATTGTGAACTGCGCAGGCGAGGGAACTAGGTTGCGGCTCCTTACCAGCCTCTGGTGCCTGGCGATCTGAGGCGGAGCTGGGGCGGTGATGCTCGTGCTGGGGGCGGCTGCAGATGCAGAGGAACACGAGCAGGGAGGCTTGACTGGCAGAGACCATCGTCAATCCTTGCTTGCAGACTTACATCAAAACCCTGTCTGTGTGTGGCCAGCAAGTTGATGGACTTCGATTGTACAGCTGCATCTGATGGCGGGCTTTAAGTCAGAATCTGACACTTACTCTAGTCTGTGCACGGCCCACTCATTATTTTATTTGCCACTGCCTTCCACACCTCTTTTTTAAAATGGTGAGTTGCATAATTATTTCATTATACATTACAATGTAATAATAATAGAAATAAAATGCATAGTAAATGATATGTGCTTGAATCATCCCCAAATCATCCACCCCACCCCATCTGTGGAAAAACTGTCTTTCACAAAACAGGTCCCCGATGCCAAAAAGGTTGAGGACCATGGGCTTAAGCCACCCAGTTTGTAGTATTTTGTTATGGCAGCCCTAGTCAACTAGCACATGATCAAGTTCAAGTGACAAATACACAAATAAGCAAACTCAAATTGGCTCCTTTCAGTAAGAAGAATTTATTGGCTCACATAACTTAAGTCAAGGCTGGCAGGGCTGCCTTTGACCACTGCTGAATTCGGGGAGCCAAGAGGCATCACCAGGAGATGGTGTGCTTCCACCTGTCAGCTGTACATGCTACTCTTGTGTCTATTCATAGGCTGTGGGGTGGCGTCACACGCTTGTTCCAGGTTAAGTCCCATAGAAAGCGTCCCTGCCTCTTTTTCTGCTGTTCCAGGAAATCTCTTATTTTTCATTGACTCCATCTGAGTCACATGTTCTGAGACAATTACTGAGACAGGGCAACACTGTGCTCTGAGTGTTCAGTCCTGTATCACAAATTCCCTTTTAAGCTGGAGGTGGGCACCAATACCATCGCACTGCGTGGAGTGAGAAGGGAAGAGGGATGATGGACCATCACAGGGGATAGATAGCATGCTAGGTTAAATTTGGAGCTTTGCTTGGAAATGTGTCTAGTAACAGGAGCATAATCATATTAGTTGACGTAACTCTAGAGATTTAATAGTGATAGGATGGGGAGAGGCAGTAAGGAGTAACCTAATTAGTGTCTTGGAGATGCTTAAAGATGAGGAGAAAGTAAAGGGTTTTTAAACATCTTCCGTGAGTGGGTCGGTCAGTGAGCAGTCAGTGTGCAGTCAGCTATTGCTGCAGAGTTTCCCTTTATGACCAAGTGGATCGTCACGTAGCCTTTGCCCATGGCCTCTGCCTTCATAGTGAGATCGGGGATTAAGGCCCATCTTACTTTTTGGTTTTGGTTTTTGAGGCAGAGTCTCGCTGTGTTGACCAGGCTGATTTCAAACTCCTGAGCTCAAACTCCTCCGGCCTCAGCTTCCCAAGAAGGCCCGCCTTATTCGTCAATACTCTGGGCCTCTGTGAGAGAGATCTTGGAGGAGGAACAAGTTTCAAAGAGTTTTGCCTCAGGAATCATCACATCCTTAAATTCTGCTTCATTACAACTCCCTCTGCCGTCAACAGACACGCCCATGTGCCTTTCTCAAGCTGATGTTAGAGGAGAGAAGGGGACACATCCTCTCCTAAGACTTGGGATTTGGTCGCCTGTTAGATCTGTCCTCAGGAGCCCCATTTCTGGGCTTAGCGCAGGGCCCATGACTGACTCACGGGGTGGCTCTTGTTCTGCAACTCCACAGCTGTCTGCCTTAGTTTCCCCATCTGAAGACAAGCCCCAGCCAGAATGAACATCGCTGAGAAGTTGTGATATCTAGTTAAAGTTTTACTTTTCTTCTTCTCCTAAGTTTGTTTTTTCACAGAAGCTGTTCTCACTGGCAACCGAGCTCAGTGAGGAGGGATGTGGCAATAAAAACAAACATAAAGTGCTAACAGCAGCAAGAACTGCCCTAACAGCAGGACTAGTTTACATCTATCATGTACTTTCTGCAAATCAAGATCTCTATGAAGTGATCATTTTTAATACTCACAGAAACACTTTATGATAAGTGGTATTAATACATTGTCTCTATTTAACATATGAGAAAACGGAGGCATAGACAAGCTGGTCTGGAGCTATTTTTTTTCCCAGTGAGAATCACCTAGAGGCAAGGTAAGGCATTGGAATCTTCCTTTTTTTAAAAATTTAATTTGACTTAATTTAATTTTAAAGTGGAGGGGTACAAGCCAGGGCAGTGCACACAAGTGATTTCGGTACAGGTGAAGCTTTGGCCTCCCGCTGGGCCTCACTTCAGCCGGGTTAGGACCAGGCACCCTTACTGATGTTACGTGGTCCCCACACCGGCAGTGTCCCACTACTGCCAATTCCTTTTTTGCAGGATTATGATAGGAGTTCAAGGTCCACTTACGAGTGAGAATGTGCATCAGTTTTTTGTTTCTGTGATAGATCACTGAGTATGATAGACTCTGTATCCAACCCAGTTGCTGCGAAGTCCATAATTTTGTATTTCTTTATGGCTGCGTCATATTTCATCGTGTATATGTACCACCTTTTTAAAGTCCAGTCCAGTTTTGATGGGCAGCACAGTTGGTTCCATGTTTCTGCTATTGTGAATAGTGCGGCAATAAACATGTGAGTGCAGGTATCTTTTCTGAAGAATGACTTTGAGTTCCTCTGGGTATATTCCCAGAAGGGGGATTGCTGGGTCATGTGGAAGGTCCGTTTCTAGTTCTTTTAGGAATTGCCACACTGTTTCCCATAAAGGCTGAATTAGTTTGCATTGCCACCAACAGCGTAGAAGTGTTCTCTTTTTTCTGCATCCTCACCAGCCTCCGTTGCTTTTTGAGTTTCTAAGAATGGCCATCCTGACCGGAGTTAGGTGGCATCTCAATGTGGTTTTGATTTGCATTCCTCTGATGATCAGTGAGGCACAGCGTTTTCTCACGCACCTGTTGGTTGCACTTTTGACAAGTGTCTGTTCATGTATTTGCCCATTTTTTAACGGGGCTCTTTGTTTTTTTCCTTTCAGCATATTTGAGTTCCTTGTGGATCCTGGATGTTAGGCCTTTGTCAGATATAGAGTTGGCAAATATTTTTTCCCAGTCTGTGGGCTGGCTTGATGGTTTCTTTTGCTTTGCAGAAGCTTTTCAGTTTGATGAGGTCCCACTTGTCTATCTTATCTATTTTGGTATGGGCATCTGGGGTTTTGATCAGGAAGTGGTTGCCTAGTCCAGTTTCCATAAGGGTACCTCCTGTGTTTTCTAAGATTCTTATAGTTTGAGATTTTATGTTTAGGACTTTGATCCATCTGGAGTTGATTTTTGTATATGGTGATAGGTAAGGGTCCTGTTTCAATCTTCTGCATGTGTTTTCTCAGCACCATTTACTGAATAGGTTCTCCTCTCCCCAGTGGTTGTTGATGGAGGCTTTGTTGAAGATGAGTTGGTTGAGAAATTGAGGTTTTGCTTCTAGAATCTCCATTATTTTCCATTGGTCTATATGCCTTTTCTTGTACCAATAGCAGGCTGTTTTGATTACTGTAGTCTTATAATAAAGTTTAAAGTCTGGGAGTGTGATACTTCCCACTTTGTTTCTTTTGCTGAAGATTGTTTTGGCTATCTGTGGTCATTTTTGTTTCCATATGAATTTCTATATTGTTGTTTCCAGGTCTGAGAAGAACAATGATGGTCATTTAATGGGTATTGTGTTAATCTGTAGATTGCCTTGGGTAGGATGGACATCTTAACAATGTTTATTCCTCCAATGCATGAGCATGGAATGTTTTTCCATTTGCTTGTTCTTCTTTGATTTCTTTGAGCATTGTTTTTCAGTTTTCATTGTAAAGGTCTTTCACTTCCCTGCTTAGGAAGATGACAAGGTATTTCATTTGTGTGTGTGTGTGTGTGGCTATTGTGAATAGAATACTTTTTATTTGGTTCTCTGTTTGTTGTTGGTGTATAAAAATGCAACTGTCTTTTGCATGTTGATTTTACACCCTGAGACTTTGCCAAAGAGACTTTATCAGTGTGAGGTTTTTGACAGATTCTCTTGGGGTTCCAGGTATAGGATCATATAATCCACAAAGAGGGATAGTTTAACTTCCTCTTTTCCTTTTTGGTTACCCCTAATATCCTTCTCTTGTCTGCTCTAGCTAGGACTTCCAACACTATGTTGAACAGGAGGGGTGAGAGTAGACAGCCTTGTCTTGTTCGGGTTTTCAGAGGAAATGCTTCCAGTTTCTGTCCATTTAGTAATATGTTGACTGTGGGTTTAGCACAGATGGCTTTTTCTGTTTTGAGGTATGTGCCCTCTATGCCTAAGTGTTCAAGATTTTTTTTAATCAAGAATGAGTGCTGGAATTTGCTGAAAGCCTTTTCTACGTCTAATGACATAATCATGTGGTTCTTGTTTTTATATCTGTTGATGTATTTAATTACATTTATGGTCTTGCAGTTGTTAAACTTGCCCTGCATCCCAGAGATGAAGCCTGCTTAGTCATGGTGTTAATTTTTGAGATGTGTTGTCGGATCCAGTTTGCTAGAATCTCATTGAGAACTTTTGCTTCTATGTTCATCAGGCCTGTAGTTCTCTTTCTTTGTTGGGTCTTTGTCTGGTTTTGGATATAAGTGTACTGTTAGCTTTATAAAATGATTTGGGGAGAGTTCCATCTTTTTCAATTGCCTGGAATACTTTCAATAGGGTTGGTACCAGCTCCTCCTTGTATGCTTTGGAAACATACACATGGAGCCATTTGGTCCAGGTTGTTTTTTTTGGAGGTGGTTTTCTTATGATGGAGTGAATGTCTTGGGTTATTATTGGTCAGAGTCTTTATTTCTTCTTGTTTCAGTCTTGGGAGGTTGTGTGATGTCAGAAAGTCCTCCATTTCATTTAGGGTTTCGAGTTTGTTTCCATACAAGTGGGCATAGTAAACTCTGATAATCTTTTGCATTTCTTTGTGGTTGGTTGTGACTTGATCTTATGCATTTCTGATTGTGGTTATTTGAGCTTTTTTTTTTTCCTGTTTCTTGGTCCGTCTGGCTAGAGGTCCATCAATCTTTTTTATCCTTTCAAAGAACCAGTTTTTTGTTTCACTGATTTTTTTTCTATGATATTTTTGTACTCTATGCCCTGTATTTGGGCTTTTACTTTGGTTATTTGGATTTTTCTGCTGTAGTTAGGGTTTTGGTAGTCTTGCCTTTCCAGCTTTCTTAGGTGATTTTTTAGGCTATTGACTTGTGATCTTTCTATTTTGTTGATGTGTGTTCATAGAGATATAAATTCCCCTTTTAGTACTTCTTTCATGGCATCCCAGAGGTTTTGGTAAGATATGTCTTTGTTTTCATTTGTTTCCAAGAATCTTTTAATTTCTTTTTTTGAGTCCGATCACTCTGTCACTCAGGCTGGAGTGCAGTGGCACACTCATGGCCACCTCAGCATCGACCTGCTGGGTTCCAGTGTTCCTTCCACCTCAGTCTTCCAAGAAGCCAGAACTACAGGTACGTGCTACCACACCTGGCTAATTTTTTTACCTATTGTAGAGATGAGGTGTCACCAAGTTGCATGGGCTGGTCTTGAAACCACAGCCTCAGGCAATCCACTTGACTTCGCTGGGATTATAGGCTGAGCCACTGAGCCCAGCCTAATTTCTGTTTTTTTTTTTTTTTTGAGTTGGAATCTCACTCTGTTGCCCAGACTGGATTGCAGTGGCCACTCCCGACCACCGCAGCCTCGACCTGCTGGGCACCGGCGATCCTTCCGCTTCAGCCTTCCGAGTAGCTGGAATTACAGGCATGCGATACCATGCCCAGCTGATTTTTATTTTATTTTATTGTAGAGATGAGGTCTCGCTGCCCAGGCCAGTCTTGAACCCGCGAGCTCAGGCAATCCACTCATCTCAGCCTCCCAAAGGTGTGGGATTACAGGCCAAGCCACCAATCCCAGCTGGCTTTCCAGCTTTCTAAAGTGGTTTCTTAGGCTGTTAATTTGTGATCCTTCCATTTTCTTCATGTGCACATGTAGGGATATAAATTCCCCCCTTACAACAGCTTTCATGGCTTCCCAGAGATTTTGGTAAGATGTTTCTTCATTTTCATTTGTTTCTAGGTGCCTTTTAATCTCTGTTTTGATTTCATCATTGACCCAGGAGTTGTTTAGCATCATGCTGTTTAGTGTCCATGTCTTTGTGTGTTTTGGGGGGAACTTGTTGGTGTTAATGAATATTTTAATCCACTGTGGTCCAAGAAGGTGCATGGTAAAATTTCAGTCCTTTTAAATAT
>NW_007248774.1:11956-62882 GCF_000164805.1 Carlito syrichta
GAGTTGGAGTCTCACTCCGTTGCCCAGACTGGAGTGCAGTGGCCACTCCCGATCACCGCAGCCTCGACTGCTGGGCTCCGGCGATCCTTCTGCCTCAGCCTTCCAAGTACCTGGAACTACAGGCGTGCGCTACCACACCCAGCTAATTTTTTGATTTTATTGTAGAGATGAGGTCTCGCCAAGTTGCCCAGGCGGGTCTCGAGCCCGCGGGCTCAGGCAATCCACTCACCTCAGCCTCCCAAAGCACAGGATTACAGGCTGAGCCACCGAGCCCGGCTTGTTTTGATTTCTGTGTGTGTCTGACCATGAGTTGTTCAGCATCATTCTATTTAGTGTCCATGTCTTTGCGTGTTTTGAGGGGATTTTGTTTGTGGAAATATTTATTTTTATTCCACTATGGTTTAAGAAGGAGCATAGTAGTATTTCAATCTTATAAATTTGTTTATGCTTGATTTGAGGCTGAGGATGTCGTTGATCTTGGAGCATGTTCCATGTGGTGATGAGTAGAATGTACTCCTGTATTCTGTGGTTGTTGGGTGAAGTGTTCTGTAGGTATCTATTAAGTCCATTTGGTCAAACATCAAGTTGTGGTTCTGTATCTCCTTATTGATTTTTTTGCCTCAGTGATCTATCTAGGGTTGTTAATGGGAGATTTAAGTCCCCAGTTATGATAGTGTTAGAGTAAATATTCCTTTTTTAGTTTACTTAGTAGTTGCTTTATAAATCTAGGTGCTCCTGTTCTTGGGTGCATATATATTTAGGATGAATGTTTCTTGTTGATGGACTGAACATTTTATCATTATGTAATGACTTTCCATATTTTTTTAAAATTTTTGATAGCTTGAAGGTTGTTTTGTCTGATATTAACATCATGACTTCTGAGGCTGGGCTCGGTGGCTTAGCCTGCAATCCCAGAAATTTGGGACGCCAAGGCGAGTGGATTGCCTGAGCCTGCAGGTTCGAAACCAGCCCAGGTAACTTGGCGAGGCCTCATCTCTACAGTAAAAAAAAAAAAAGCCAGGCATGATAGTGCAACACCTGTAGTTCCAGCTACATGGAAGGCTGAGGTGGAAGGATTGCCAGAGCCCAGCAAGTCGATGTGGGGTGGCTGTGAGTGTGTCACTGCCCTTTAGTCTGGGTGACAGAGTGAGACTTCAACTAAAAAAAAAAAAAAAAAAAAAAAGATCATGACTCCTGCCATCTTTTGTTTTCTGTTTGCCTGAAAGTTTGTTTTCTATCTTTTAACTTTGAGTCTGAGGGCGCCCTTTGTAGTGAGATGTATTTCTTGTAGGTAGCATATTGTTCAGTCATTTTTTTAAAAATCCAGTTTCCCATTCTATGTCTTTTTGATTATGCATTTAATTCATTGATATTCAGGCTGATTATTGAAATGTGAGAGTTTATCCCTGTCATGAGGCTCTTATAAAGCTGTTTTTTTTAAAACTCTTGGGTTAACATGTGTGTGTGTTTTCAATTTTTTAGTTGTGAGGTGTTTTTGTATTGATTCTGTGTTTTCTTGCATTCTTGAGAAGTGCATGGGTTTTTTTTTTCCTTCTTCTTTTTTCTTCTGTGCTTAATACTTTCTTGAGCATCTCCTGTAGAGCTGATCTGCAAGCAGCATAATCTTTTAGGGATTTGATGTCTGAGAAGAGTTCTAATTCTCATTCACTGATGAAACTTTGCTTGGCTGGGTAGGAAATTCTTGGTTGAAATTGTTTATGCGTGTGTACCCCTGATTCCAAGATAAAGTAACAGTAATGAGGAAAACAGAGAAAAGTAGAATGAAATGGAATTCACAAAAATAATAAAAAGTGAAATAAACCACAGAAAAACAGAAGCAAAATAAGAATAAAAAATGAAAAAGACAAAAAGAAAACAAAACCAACCAAAAAGAAAACACACAAAAAAACACAAAACAGGAAAACTGAACACACACACACACAAAGTGAAAGAGGAAGAAGAAAAAAGAAAAAAATTTAAAAAGGAGAGGAATGCAAATCAAACTTTCATACACACATTCACACACACTATGCCAAAATAAAAGAAGAACAAAACAAAACAAAGTGTGTGTGTGGGGGGGGGGTGGAAATAAAACCCTCACACATACTCTAAACCAAAACAAAAGAAGAACAAAAAGAGAAAAAGAATTTCTGGGCACTAACAGTCCTTGTGTGGCTGGTTCTGTAGTTCTTCCTCTCAGCTGCTCACAGGTAAGCCCATCTGCCATCTCCTGTGGGACTGCAGACTTGTTCACAATCTCCCCTGCACAGGGCCTAGGGGGCAAGGAGGGGGTGTTGGGCGCAGGCAGGGCATCAGTCCTCCCCTCCCACTCTGATAAGGTCAGGGGGCTTCCCTCCAGTGGGGAGGTGTGGGATTGTCTCCTCCCCAGGCGGAAAGCGCCCCAGCCAGGGTTGTCCCAGAGTAGAGTGGTGGTGGGCATCCCAGCCAGGCTTGTCCCAGAGCAGAGTTCTCAGCATGGCTGCTGTCCAGGCTCCACTTAGATCTCCCCTCTCAGTCGTGCCCAGCTGTGCCTGTCTGGCATTCCAGGACTGCTGGGGAGAAGTGTTAGGATCAGCCCAGGACTCACTGCTGATATCTTGGGGGTCTTCCTTTTCCTTTTCTCATGGCCCCCTTTGTCCCATGGCTGACTCAGGGTAGGAATGGGGTGTCTGAGACTCCGCACTCACCCTGTCCCTCTGAAGTTTGTGCTTCCAGGATATTCCCTCTGGGTCATGATCAACCCCTGAGTAGGTAAGCCACCGTCACAGAGAGTGGGTCTGTTGTTCCATGGTGAGCAAGCCGGAGCACTTCCCTGCCCAGTTTTCAAGATGGCAGGGGGTGGGGTGGGGTGCCTGTTTCATCTTCTTCAGTGGGACTCTTCCTCACTGCGCTCCCTCCGCAGGCCTCACTGCCAGTGTCCAGACTGGGGCTGTGGGGGTTGAGCAGTCTGGCAATGGCTGTTGTTCCCAGCAGCTTCACCCTGGGACAAGGTTTGCTGATTTTAGAAAATGATGCTCGCTTCTGTGTTCTGGGAGGCTCTAGGGTCCAAGCAGAGCAACTGCTGACACTGGCCACTTTAGCAGGCGAACCCTGGCTACTTGCTCCTGAGTGCCCACTCAGTCAGCTATTCACATGCCCACTCGCAAACAGTCACATGTGCACATTCGTCTGTACACTCACTCGCACTGGGAATTGCACAGTCCGACTGGCTCTACCACCATCTTTTCTTCCGTCAGCTGGAGCTATTGTTCTTAGCAGTTGTCCACCAAAACTTCCAGCACATGAAGTCAAAAAGCTCGCAGGTCAAGGCCCTGCTCCTGCCCAACCTGCCCAGCTTCAGGGCTGGAGAACTGGAGCTACTTGGAGGATTCAGAGAGAAGTTTAGGTGTTACAGAAGCCAACAAGCCATTCACTCGGTTCATAGGTGAAGAAACTGAGGCAGAGAGGCTAACTGAGTTGCTCAAGTTCCTCCATGACAAGACCTCTCTGTCAGCAGTGGTTTCAAAAACGCCATTTCTAGTCACTATCCGTGCTCGCCAGTTAATTGTTAATTAACAGAATATCTGCTCCTGTCATATGGGTGGTTCGGTGATAAATAGAAATGTTGTAAGCACTTTTTTGATATGGGTGTTTTCCGTCTCAAGAACCGAAGCATACGCTTCATATCAACATGTTTCACCCAGCTCTTGAGCAACATTCTGCTAGTGTGCCCATGGTCCCAACATTGTCTTTCCATGGTATATGCTGTTTATGTCATCTGGTACCAACAGTGTCATCTGATACAGAAATCTTGTCCTTAAGTTTCTACTTTCCATTTAAGCGTTATATTGTTTTTCTGAACTTTGAGGTTAGTTTTATAAGTTTTGGGAAATAGCTGCTTTGTTTATTTTTGCTGCAAGGAGCACAAATTTGAGCCATGCCTCGATAGGTTGTCTTTCTCTTCTTTTGACTTCATATTTGACATTTTATGCTTCACAAACATAGTAATTTTTACAACTGTGTAATTTCATTTATCCACACCTCCTATTTTTGCTTCGTTGTTATGATGACTTTTAACTCTACACACATAACAAATACCTCCTAACAATGTTATTGTTTTCACTTTAAATAGTGTCTTTTAAGAAATTATGAGAAGAAGAGAAGCATAGTATTTTATACTTACAGTTTCTTTCTTTCTGGTATTATTTCCCTCACCCTAAAGAACATTCTCTAGCATTCTTTGTAGTATGGTTATACTGGCTATAAATTCTCTCAGCTAAATTTTATCTAAGAATGTCTTTATATCATCTTGTTTTTAAAGGCTATTTTCACTGGACATAGAATTCTGAGTTGACAGTTTCTCTTTTCATTGTTTTAAATATGTTGTTTTGTTTCTTCTAGTCTTCTTTGTTTCTGATGAGAAGATATTGGTCATTTATATCAGTACTCCCATAATGGTCAAGATTTTTTTTTTGATGTTTGATTTTCAGCAGTTTTCTTCATATTTAACTTATTTGTGGTTTGCTGAGCTTCTTAATTATAAGTCAATGTTTTTAATTAAATTTGGGAATATTGCCACTGTTTAGTCACTTTTTTTTTTTAACCCATTTATATCTTTCCCTTTTTGGATATTATTATACATGTGTTAGAACATTTGATATTATTCCAGAGGTCTCTGAAACTCTACATTTTCCAGTATTATTTATCTCTGTACTTCAGATTATATAATTTATTCATATATATATAATTTCTCTCCCTATATGTATCTTCTTTTTCACTGATTCTCCTATTATCTCCAAACTGTTATTGAGTTCATACGGTGAATTTTTAATTTCAGTTATTGTACTTCAGAGTTCTAGAATTTTCATTAGATTTTTTATTTATTTTAACATAAAGATGTGGAGTGCAAATCAGGATTATGTACATAAGTAATCTCCCTGCAGGTGAAGTTTGGGCTTCCAACTGATCCCCACCTCCCCTGGTTTAGGACTAGATATGCTTTGTGCTGTTACATGCCCCCCCGCCCCCCGGCAGTGTCCTGTGACCACCAATCCCTCCCTTGTACTATTGTGATAAATGTTCAGGTTCCACTTAAGAGTGAGAACATGTGGTATTTGGTTCTTTGTTTCTGTGATAGATCACCAAGTGTGATTGTCTCCAGCTCCATCCAATGTGATTCTGTCCTTCTTTATGGCTGCGTTACATTCCGTAGTGTATATGTGCCACATTTTCTTTATCCAGTCTACTTTCGATGGAGGGTTTGTTTTAAGTTTCTGCTATTGTGAATACTGTGGCAATAAACATGCGTGTGCAGTTGTCTTTTTTGTAGAACGATTTGTGTTCCCCCTGGTATATTCCCAGAAGGGGGACTGCTAGATTGTATGGAAGGTCAATTTCTAGTTCCTTTAAGAATTGCCACACTGTTTTCCACAGAGGTTGGACTAGTTTGCACTTCCACCAACAGTGTAGAAGTATCTCCTTTTCTCTGCACCCACACTAGCATCTGTTATTTTTTTGATTTATTAGTAATGGCCATCCTTACTGATGTTAGGTGGTATCTCAATGTGCTTTTGATTTGCATCTCTTTGATGCTTAGTGTGGCTGAGCATTTTCTTCATGTATCTGTTGGATGCTTGTGTGTCTTCTTTTGAGAAGTGTCTATTCATGTTCTCTGCCCATTTTTTAATGGGGCTGCTTGTTTTTTTCTTTTTAACTCATTTGAGATCCTTGTAGATTCTGGATGTTAGGCCTTTGTCAAATACACAGTTGGCAATTTTAAAAATAGTTTCATTAGTTAATAAGTAAGAAATCTTACCAGAGAAATGAAACTAACATCCAGAATCTGAAAGAATTATTGACAAAGCATAAGTATGCTGAATTGGAGATTTAGCAGGCATTTTCCTTAAAAAACAAAGTGAGCTTATCACTTCAAGGAAAACAACAGTGGTTTTTGTTTGGGGGTTTTTGTTGTTGTTGTTTTGTTTTTGCCAATGATGAAATTAAGCTTTTGAGTGAAAAATCAGGATTTTGAAAAACTTGACTTGACATCATGAGTCTGATAGCTTCCTAATAATGAAAGTCTTTTCTGGTGAGATTGGTCATGATGTTAGAAAACATGTATTTGTGACGTTGAATTATAAGATATGGGAATGTTTGGATTATCTTTATAACTCAGGGAACTAATATTTTACAGATGATTAATGCATAACATTACAAAATCATTTGTGGACAGAAGATCTGTTTAAAGTATAAGATAGATAAATGAATTTTAATACAAGGGAGTATGAAAAGTCAATAACATGGTTTCAGATTCCACATTGAAGTTTACCTTTAAGAAACTATCACTTTTTCAGTTTTGGTATCGTATCAAAGAATATCCAAAATTATCTGAAAAGAGAGTAGACTGGTTGGCTGGGAAAGTGGGCCAAGGGGAGTGTCTGTTCGATGACACAAAGTTTCAGTTATGCAAGAGGAGTAGTTGTGGAAACCTGCTGTTTGACGTTGCGTCTGTATTCAGCAGTGCTGGGGCGTGCGGTTCAAGGTGGTGCCAGGAGGTGTCCTGGGGTGTGAGGAGAGCTGAGGAGAGCTTTCTTGATTGAACTGAGCTGCCCGATATCAGGAAACACCCCGGTGACGTGACGCTGAGGCTGCGCCTTCCTCCCAAGGCCGCCTTGCCCCTCATGCCTCCTTTGGCATTGTTCTCCTCCAACGAAGTTGAGGGCTGGCTCTTGCACGTTTTCCGTTTCTCCACTAGACCGACCCATCCGTCTCTCTCCTTGCCGCATCCTCTGTCCCCAGTACTAAACCTGACTCGTTGTTGGGACTGTGGACCTCATGTCTGAGCATCTGAGTCAATGGATAAAGGGCTGTGTGTGCACTAGAGGCTGGGAGGGACGTCTTTGGACTATGATTTATAAGGGCATTTTCTTCTAAGATCATATTAGATCGATGCCTTCGTTAAAAGCAAATTACAAAAATCCCAATAGTGAGGAATAGCAATTTTGAGAGTGCTAATGCTGTCTAATGTGTGACTGCTTGTGACAAGAAATGCCAAGCAATCGTTTAGCTAAACGCCAACAGCTCTGCATGGGCCAATGGCTGCTTTAAAACCAGGGAGACCTTTATCGTCGAATGCTTTGGGCAAATAAACCCTTTGATGAAGGTGTGTCCCTTCCACAAATGAAAGATGACACGCCAGATGAGGCCTCACATCCCACAAAAACATCTGTAGGAAGAGGCATCCACACATGAAAACCCAATTCTCTGTCTGTGCACCTCTTTCATTAGGGTTTATTGCAGTATCGACAGCTCCTTCCCAAGTGCTTACGAAGCACTGCAGAGGTGTTGATGGGGGACATGAGACCTTGAGCTGACATGCCGCCTGTTCTGGGGGGCTTGCTGGAGGGCTGAGACACATGTCCTGGGCGCGGGGTGGCTCGCTTAAGAACTGTGGCACAGCAGCTGGTCACATCGACAAGGGCAACATTCTGTGGCAGAAACGGAGGCCCAAGCAGTCTGGCATCTGGGGAAAGCGAGGCAGAATTATTACGGAAAATATTCGTAAAGAGCTGGATTTGGGTTCATACCTTGAAGGAGCTGGAAACTGCAGAGAGAAGAGAAATGTTGAGATTTGAGGAGAAAGATGTTGGGGGCAGGAATAAAAGTATAAAACACTTAAAATGGAGGTAACAAAACAGTGGTTTGTCTAGAACATAGGCAGCGTGGTAGGAGCCAGATATGAGACACAGAGGTGTGAGCCACAGAGAAGTCTGGGCTGCATGGAGTCCAGGCACGGCGGGAGAGTACTTGCTACAAACTGGGAAGTCTAGGTGGGATAGGGCAGGTAACTGGGAGGCACGAGTGGAAAACTGCCTCGTGGAAAACAGGATTGAGAAGGGTTTTTCTGGGCAGAGACGAAGGAGCAACGCTCGTGTCCCTGGAGGCTGGAGAGCAACTTGGAAGTTGTGATCATGTTAGAGCAGTGCTGACCGTTAGAAACACAGCACAATCTTGTAGCATAAGTTGAAATAATAAAATAGAAAACACAAAATTAGTTTAAATAATATATCTATTATTCTATTCTAGTTTTATCCCAGTGTTTAAAAAAATGTGACAGGTAAACATGTAATCCACATACAAATTACTAATCAAATATTTGAGAGTTTTTTATATCAAGTCCTTGAATTCCAGTATGTATTTACACTTATGGCATGTCTCACTTTGGATGTTAAATTTTCATTGGAAATATTTGATTTCTGTTTAGATTTTTATAAAATTTACAGTTAAAAAAGTAGAGTTGCATACTTAGGTTGTTCCAAACACACTGAAATGTTTCCTAGTAACTGTATTGAATATCAGTTATTAAATTACAATTAATTGAAGTAAATAGAAAATTCAATTCCTCCATTATGCTAGCCACATTTTAAGCGCCCATTTAGCCTCATGTGGCCAGCAGTTATTAGATTGGATGGCCTGGGTTTAGAAGTTTGTCTGGAGGTATTAGCTGGGAATAAGAGCTCAAGTGGAGAAATTCTCCAGTCAGAATTGTGCTTATCTTTTTTATTTTTTTTATTTTTTGAATTGGAGTCTCTGTCGCCCAGGCTGGGCTTAGAACTCCTTCCATCTCAGCTTTCCAAGTAGTGGAACTATAGGCACGTGCCACCATGTCCGGCTAATATTTTGATTTATTGTAGAGACAAGGTCTTGTCAAGTTGCCCGGGCTAGTCTTGAACCCCTGGGCTCAGTCAGGCAATCCTCTTGCCTCCGCTTCCCAAAGTACTGGGATTATAGGCGTGAGCCACTGCACTCAGCCGAGAATTGTGCTTATCTTGATGCACTAAAGAACAGAGGGAATAAATTCATTTCTTTGTTCAGAGAGAGAGAATAAAGACAGTCTTCTTGTGTCTAAAAAGGTTACATCCTACATTCCCCAAAGTTGAACACAGAGTTCTGCTCACTTTGTTTTTATCCTTACCCAGGACAGCACCTGATCAGTGTGTGGTGTTTGTTAGATACTAATTGACCTGAAGAAACCACTTGACTTAACCCTTAAATTCTTTTCAACCTTTCACAATGGTTGGTTCATATCTGTCTGAATTCATAAACCCGTGTGAACCTTCGAGTCATTTTTAGCATCTGACTGCAAATTGAGGATGTGAAAGTACGTCTGATTTCGGAGTTTCTGCCGCCCTCTCAAGCGTTCTGCATTAGAGAACACTGAACAGAAGTTCAGAAAGTAGCTCAACAGAACTTGGCCTAGGTGTTCTTTCTTTTTAACAAGGAACAATGCAAAAGGTCCCTCTGGCTCTCCGTGACCACAAGAAGTGCCCTGGAAGCCAGCCAGTGAGTGCCACCAGCAGGCCCTGGGGAGCATGGTTATTTGACTGGCCCCACAGTGACTGCGATGGCCTGCCTGCAACCTTCATGTGTGATATCTATTTTTCTACTTTTTTAGGATTTATTTTTTTAAGCACAGCTTTGACTTCCAAGCTCGTTTGTCTTTTGCATAACCGATTCCTTGTATTAAATTCCCTCTCTGAAAGACTTAGAGTTGTTTCTGTTCCCTGATTGACCTGACTGATATACAACTAAGCACCCAGATTCAAGGGCTTAGTACACTGCAGATTTGTCTTTTGTGTGCTTAAAGTTCAGTCAGGTGTACACTGGGCAGACTTCTACACGATTCAGGGTCCATGGTCCTTCTCCCCGTGACTCTGCCTGCTCCAGGGACTTGGAACCCGCTCTCTTCGTTGCTCCCGCAGAAGAGGGGAGATAGAAGAACCACACTTGGGAGGCGTTTGGCCTGTCCTGGAAGTGGTGCCCACATCCCATTGGTCAGAACTCCTCAAAGTTCTGGGAGGCTGATCTGACCCACCTGCTGTGGGTCCAGGAGAAGGAGCCGGGTCAGCGTCAGGGACAGCCAAGGACGCCAAGAAGACTGAGTGTCTGGTCGAGTTGGCCTGTGTGTACGGACTGCCCTCCTCTCCTTGTCCCTCCCGTTTGCTCTTCTCAGCCTTGTTCAGTCGAAAGACAGACACTCAAATCTAGGATAAGGAGATGCCTACTCTGGGGGTAGGGGATAAGACGTATATGAATATGTTCTGAACCAGTCAGACCAAAACTGGTTCCTGAGGTCCAGGAATTGGTGTGGAGAGTCGCCACGGGCAAACTGCGAGACCCAGAACATCCTTCCACTTACTCCATTAAGGAGGGTTCGACATGCTCCCCACGCATGGGTGCAGAGAATGCTTTGCTACTCAAAGGGTGAATCCATCCTCCAGCAGCATCAGCAAAACCTCGGAGCTTGTTAGAAAGGCAGGATTCCAGGCGCCAGTCCAACTCTCCTGAATGAGAACCTGCAATTTAACCAGACCCCTTGGTGATTTGCATGCAAGGAAAAGTTTGGGAAGTAGCCGGGTGCTCACAAAGTTCAGACCTTGCTCAGCTGGGACCACGGCCTTTCTACGCAGGACTTCTGAATGCAGGGCAAGCTGTGCTATTTCCTGGGGGAAATCTTGACTGAGCTCCCCGGTGTGAGTTCATGCTGGTTTACCTCGTAAACAAGAGAAGGGACAGCTGGAACATGATCTTGGTATTTCTTTTTTTTTTTTGAGTTGGAGTCTCACTTTGTCGCCCAGACTGGAGTGCAGTGGCCGCTTCTGGCCTCTGCAGCCTCGACTTACCGGGCTCCGGCGATCCTTCCGCCTCAGCCTTCCAAGTAGCTGGAACTACAGGCGCGTGCTACCACGCCCAGCTAATTTTTTGATTTATTGTAGAGATGAGGTCTCGCCAAGTGTCCAGGCGGGTCTCGAACCCGCGGGCTCAGGCAGTCCACTCACCTCGGCCTCCCAAAGTGCTGGGATTACAGGCTGAGCCACCGAACCCAGCCGATCTTGGTATTTCCAAGAGCAGAAAGATAAGATAAAGAGCTGGGGGGGAAGGTGTGGGGAGAGGAGAGGGAAAGGAAGGGGAGGAGGAAGAGAGGGACACAGACAGAAACACAGAAAGAGTGTGAGAACGAGAAAAAGAGCAAGAGAGAGAAGGAGAGAGGGAGAGGAAAACAGAGAGGGGGACAGAAAGAGAGAGAGAGAGAGAGTGTTTGTGTGTGTGTGTGAGAGAGAGAGAGAGAGAGAGAGAGAAGGAGAGAAGGAGAGGAGAGGAGAGGGAGGCAGGCAGCCCAAGTTCATCTAGCCAGGGTGGGCTCTGGGCCAGGAATTCCCGGACTGTCCAGGGGTGGAACCCTCCGGGTTGCTGCCCGGCTCTGAGACTATCCCTTCCCGTGAAGCTAGTGTGGGCTCTGGGCCCCATGCGCAAGGAACTTAGAACTGCTCGTCTCTACGCTGTGGGCAACGGGCCAATTCTTGGCTGTCCCTGGAACAGTAAAATTCTGATTTTAATTTCTTTCTGGCCTCTCTGTCTACAGCAGATTCCTCCTTGTCTTTTCAGCTTAAATGCCAACTCTCCTGCGATTCTCGGAAGCCAAAGCTTTCCCTGGCCTTCGGGACCTCGCAGACGGATCAGCCGGGGGCGTGAGGCTCTGAGAATGCGTCCTCTGCTCCTTTTTAGTCCAGGCTGGCCTCTTAACCCTGCCCCGGCCATCAGATTAACACTTTACTCTCAAGTGCCGTGGGGCCAGCACAAGAGGGAGTTCCGGTAACAGCACAGGTGTTCTATCACAGCCTTTAGGGCTCCTTAAGGAAGCCCGTAAGCACTGAAGGCAGGCTTCTGCTGGGCAGACAGAAGCGGTGGGAAAAGCAGCAAATGGCCCCAGTCTTGCCCTAGGGGGCAGCCACACCCTCTGCCATGTGCAGTGTTTGCCACAAGCAAATTTAGTTCGGCAAAGGCAGGATTCTTTCCTGGCCTGGTCTCCCCCTGGCCGCACAGGGCAACACCTGTCCTCTGGCTGTGTGCACCGAGGGTGAGGAAGATCTCCCAGGTCTGTAGATCTCAGCTCGGGTGGGGACGAGGGCGGGCAGCTGTGCATGTGTGTGCCCCCAGGTGTGCATTCCAACCCTTCTGGGCTGCTCAGAAGGACTGGCAGACTTAACAGATTTCGAGAAAGAGCCCATGGTGTTGCCAATTCATTCGCCTGTTGATAACCGCCTTAAAAGGTAATCAAATCAGTTGGTCTCATTCAGTCACTAACTCCTTCATTTAAGTGGCAAACACATTATGAGGAGCTGCACTTACAGAGATTAATACGACAGTCCTTGCAGTCTTGCTTGCTCCCACCTTAACTGCTCATGGATTTGTCCGGTTCTTGCCTGTCCTGCCTCCACATTACTCCTGCCCAGGGAGGGCTCAGCAGCCCCCGCCCCCTTTTGGTTAATGGGCTGTATTATGATGATTTAGCAGTTTCGGTTTACAGGACAGTTGAGCGGGAAGTGTGGCGTTTCCTTAGACTCACTCACTCTCCACCCTGCTCTGCTCTTAGGAATATCTTGCATTGGTGTGGCATATTCGTTATAAGTGATGAGTCAAGGTTGATACATTGCTATTAACTCAATCCGCAGCTTGCATTAGGGCTCATTTTTATGCTGTATGTTCTACGGGTTTTGACAACTGGGTAATATGTCAACTATTACAGTAGTGTAGAGATCCTCTCAGGGCCCTAAAACTCTGCCCGCCGCCACCCCTCTGTTCTCTGGCACTCTTCCCTGCCTCTCCTGCCCACTCAATATTAGACTTGGATTGAAATAAAAGTTTAGGTATATTTAGGTTGCCTGGCCCCACCCCAGACTCTTGACTGACGCAGACACAACTAAATCTTCACCAGACTTGACAAGAAATACACCTGACCTACTCAGCAAAAAGACTCAAAAGTTGACAAGAAGCTGCGTCTCCAGGTTCAGAAAGTTCCAAGGGATCCAGCCCACCCACTAACAGGGCAATTTTATTCCCTGCTGTGCTGCCTCAGGGAATTTCCCAAGAAATGCTAGGATTTTAGAAATGGCTTTTCTTTCATCTTCATGACTCACGCCTCCTGAAGGGGCCCGAGTCCTTTAAGGGAGTGTTTTGTGGATATAATTTTAGTGGTGCTACAATGTGTCTAATGAAGTGATAATTTATGGATGTGCAGGGTATATGAGGCAACAGTGGGGCCAGGCTGGCGCGCGCTGGAGCCACGCCGAGATATCGACCTGACTTGGAAGCTGCCCGTTGCCAGGCCCCACTTGCCGTCTGTTGGGCACCTGTGGTTGGGGAGGACCCTAATGAGAGATCTTGCTTCATCTTTTATGTCCTTAAAAGCATTGCTCCAGGAAGGCGGCAGGACAGAAGGTGCCGTTCCAGTGTGCAAGATTGCATCTGAATTTGCTGACAACAGGCTCTCCTGGGGCTGGGAGCCGTGAAGCCCCTCCCTAGGAGGGCATTGGTCTCTGGAAGGCAATACTATATACAGATTGCCCGTGGTCTGCAGGGCCAACCCTGTGACAGTCTGGGAGCCCAGGACTGTCCTTGGTTTTCTTCCAGGAGCTCCTCTGGTGGTGCTCCCACCCTTTTAGACTCCAGTGAGCTGTCTGCCGCCTGGTGCCTCTGGGTGCCCTGGTGGCAGGTACTCCCACCCCATGGAGCTCGTCGTGCCTGCTGCAACTGTCTCCCTGCTTGTCCAAGGTCCCCACTGGACTGCAAGCTCCTTGCTTATACACTGAGATCTTGCTGGCCCCTACAACAAAGCCAGCCAAAGTCTACAGGTTAGCTGAGAGAGTGAACGAGCTGAATGGTTGAGGTGGCTCTGCCTCCTGCAATGTCTCCTCTGTGATGCGGCACAGAAATCTCGTGCTGCTCTCACTCTTTCCTCTTCAGCGTGTGCTCACTCTCGTTGGTCACCAAGTCGATCGGTGACATCCTAAAAGCTGTCTGGGGTCCTCTTCATTTGTCTTGCTGCTATCTAGGCTGAGATTCTGAGCACTTTTTATCAGTCGACAGATAAGATACAGGATACCCAGTTACATTTTAGTTTCAGAAAAGCAACAAATAATTTCTTAGTATAAGTATGCCCTAAATATTGCATTAAGACGTAGGCTAAAATTATTTGGTATGTATTTGAATTTCAAATGTGATTGGATAGTCCCGTATTTAAAAAGCATTATCGTGATAAAATATCCATCACGTAAAAAATTAACCTTTTTAACCACTTTTTAAGTATACACTTCAGTGGCATTAGGTACACTCAGAGTGTTGTGTGGTCATCACCACTATCCGTTTCCATAATTTTTTCATCCTCCCAAACAGAAACTGTACCCATTAAAATGTAACTTCTTACTCTTCCCTCCCTGCATCCTCTAGTAACACCTGTTAAATTTTCAGTCCCCACAATTTGTCTTTTCCAAGTACCTTGTATGAATGGAGTCACACACTGTTAGTCCCTCTGTGTCTGCATAGCGCTTTCAGTTACTTCAATGTAGCACAATGGGGTCATTTTGTAGCATGCATCAAAATTTCATTTCTTTTAAAGACTGATAATATTCATTACATGTATACACCACATTTTGTTTGTCCATTTGTCTTGTTCATGGACATTTGGGTCGTTTCCACATGTTGCCTCTTGTGAGTAATGCTGCTATGAACACAAAGTGTTTGTTTGTGTCTCTGCTTTCCGTTCTTTTGATGGTTTACCTATAAGTATGGTTACCTGATAACAGGGCAATTCTATTTACTACAACGAATGAAGAGATTAATTTCCAGAATTTGTAAAGAACTCCTACAACTCAATAACAACAACAATAACAAACAATTTAAAAATAAGCAAAGGGCTTGAATAGACATTTCCCCAAAGAAGTATACAAATGTCCAATAAGCACATGAAAATGCAGTACATCACTAATCGTGGCAGAGATGCAAATTAAAACCACAAGGAGATACTAGTGAGGATGTAGAGAAATGACTGTGTTAACTGTCAATTCTATGTTTAAATTTTCATCTTTTCCCAGACAAGTACATTTTACTTAAAAAAAAGTTTTACTGGGCAATATAGTGAGACTCCATAGCTGGGCATAGTAACACATGCTTGCAGTCCTAGCTACTCAGAAAACTGTGGCAGGAGGATCCCTGGAGCCCAGGAGTTTGAGGCTGCAGTGAACTGTGACTGCACCTCCGCACTCCAGCCTGGTGACACTGTGAGAGCCTGTCTCCAAAAATAACAAACAAACAAACAAATAAAATTGACACTTGATAATCACATATGTTTGCAGGGCGTGTTTGACTGTACGAGGACCCGCCCAGCTGTTTTCCACTGTAGCCGTGCCACTTTATCTGCCCACCAGCAATGTGCTCACTAACACTTGGGAAGCAGCATCTCGCTGTGGTTCTGATGTGCATTCCTCTAACCATTCGTGATGCTGAGCACGCTTTCATGTGCCTGTTGAACATTTATATACTTCGCGGGAGAAAGTATATAAGTGGCATGACTCATGCCTCCTGAAGGGGCCCGAGTCCTTTAAGGGAGTGTTTCGTGGCTGTAATTTTAGTAGCACTACAATGTGTCTAATGAAGTGATAATTGATGTGCAGGGTATATGAGGCAACAGTGGGGACAGTCTGGCGAGCGCCGGAGCCACACCGAGATATCAACCTGTCCTTTATTTTTCAATTTCTTTTTGTTGTTGAGTTGTAGGAGTTCTTTATATATTCTGGAAATTCATCTCTCATCTGATATATGATTTGCACATATTTTCTCCCTCTGTGTGAGTTGTCTTTCCAGGGGTCTTGGATTTTTATTTGCTAAATCTGGCATCTCTGTTATCAGTGTGTGTGTGTGTGTGTGTGTGTGTGTGTGTGTGTGTGTGTGTGTGTATGAGAGAGAGAGAGAGAGAGAGAGAGATCCTCCAGCTGTGATTCTCAGTAAGAGCAGTAAGGGGTAATTTTGCCCCATCGGGACATCTGGAAATGTCCGGAGACACTTTGACGGTCTCCGTTTGAGTGCTACTGGTACCTGGTGCATAGAGGGCACAGAGGCTTCTAGTCATCTTACAGTGCAGGAGACAGTCCCCACAGTGAAACACTGTGCAGTCCAAAACGCCAGTGGTGCTGAGACTGCGACTTACACAGACTGCTTCCTTCCGGCTCATCACCCCCCAGGATACTTGTAAGTGGCAGCTCCAGTGTCTTTCCTTCACCCGTGTGTCTCCCAGCCTAGCCCGTAGACTGAAGAATAGTAGGAAGTAATAAACATTTGTCAGATGGGTGAAAATTAACACAGACGTCAGTGGAGGAGCTAGAACTTGCTGTCTCATTTCAATGGCAGAGTCTCTGAGATCCGGGGTGATTTGCTGCAATTTTTTGATACCTAGCATACTACTGAGAATGTAACGGGTGCTGCGGGGTCCTCACCAGAGCCTGAATTGGCTGGTGTCTTGAGCTTGGGCCTTCCAGACTCCAGAGATGTGAGAAAATAAATTTCTGTTGTTTAAGGAAAAAAATAAAAGATATAGTTGGTATTCCAAAAACACTTGGTTCTTTGAACTGAACTTGATTGAGTACCATTTTTGGAGCAAACACATCTGGGAGCCTGAATGTATGTCTTGTGTGGGGCTTCCACAGAGTCAGAGACTCTCCGTTACAGGAGACCTTGGCAGTGACCTGGTGCAGCCTCCAGCCCAAAGGCAGGATTCCCTCGAGCAGTGGTTTGCAAAATGTGGTCCCTGGGGCCTGAGTTCTCGGGTTAGAATGCGGACTCTCTGGCACCATCTGCGGCCTGCTGACCCAGAGCTCTGTGGTGGGGCTCAGCTGTCTGTGCTTCTGCAAGCTTCAGGGGTTTCCGATGCAGCAGAATTCGAGAACGACAGCTCTCTGGCCATCCTGACGGAGTGTCTGCTCTTTCTTGGAAAGGCTGGTGAAGGAACTTCAGCATAGTCTCACATTGTCCATTCCATTTTCAGATAACTTTAGTTGTTAAAATGTCTCTACTAATTTTGAGCCCAAATCGACAGCAGTTTGGACCAACTGCTTGCTTCTGTATTCTGGAGCTAGACAGAATGGGAGTTAACACACTGGAATTCTCCATGTATAGATGAAGGTGGGCATCCTTTTGAACTACAAATCTGGCCTTAGAGAGAGGCCGGTAAGCAAGGCAGCAACAGCGGAGGTCGCAGCCAATCACGGGTGATCTGGAAGTTGGCCCAACCTCCCAGGACGGCCCAGGACCCAGCGAGGCTCCTGCATCATTGCAGGCAGGACGGAATCACTGGCCTCACAGCCTTCCCTTCTCATCCTCCACCACTCCTGTCGGCTTCAAGCAGCCCAGAGAAGCCAGCCATGATGCGCTTTGCCTCTAGTTTTTGTAGAATCTTGTCTTTTTGGTGATGGAATCTTAGGATCATGCAGCACATTTTACAGGTCTGCAACAGGCACTTGATCCTAGAATATCTGGCTTCAAATTAGTTTTATTTACCACTACAGAATCACTTACTAACAAGATTTTAAAACAGCTTTGTTAATTTATAAATATACATAATAAATATAAATTTGTAATTTACATCACACACAGTTCTGACATGTTAAGTATATTATTTTATGGTTCAGGGCATATTACACTACTCCTTTTTAACATTTGGTGAATTCTATATATAACAACATTTGCCATTTAAATCATTTCAAGTGTGCAATTCAGTGACCTTAACTACATTTACAAATGTGTGCAACCATCACCACTATCTGTTTCTAAAACTCTTTCAGCATCCCAAACAGAAACTCTATAATCATTAAACAATAACTTCCCATTCCTCTTCTCGTAAGTCTTGGTAAACCTCTAATTTCTGTGTCTGTAAATTTGCCTATTCTAGATATTTCGTATACATAGAATCAAACAATATTTGTAAATTGTGTCTCACTTATTCACTTGGCATAATATTTTCAAGGCTTATCTATATTTCAACATATATTAAAACCACATTATTTTTTATGACTGAATAATATTGCACTGTACATAGATAACACTCTTCTGTTTGTGGACACTTGGTTTTTGTTTGTTTGTTTGTTTGTTTGTTTGTTTGAGTTGGAGTCTCACTCTGTCACCCAGGCTGGAATGCAGTGGCACGCTCCCGGCCACCGCAGCCTCGACCTGCTGGGCTCCCGCGATCCTTCTGCCTCAGCCTTCCAAGTAGCTGGAACTACAGGCATGTGCTAACACATCCGGCTAATTTTTGATTTGTTGTAGAGATGAGGTCTTGCCAAGTTGCCCAGGCAGGTCTTGAACCTGCGGGCTCAGGCAATCCACTCACCTTGGCCTCCCAAAGCGCTGGGATTACAGGCTGAGCCACCAAGCCCGGCTGACACTTGGTTTTTTTTTGGTTAAGTACCTAAGAGTGAAAACTAACAAGATTTTGTTGATGTTGTTATTATTATTTATTTTTATTATATTATTATTTTAAATCAGGAAACATTTTGAACACAGAAAAGTAGAGAAAATGGCAGCATTATCAATCCCCTGTCAAGATATTAATAAGATAGATGTTAGTCGTCTGCCATCCGACAGCTCCCCCATGTCTGAGGAAGATACCTTCCAAAATCCCCCATGGATGTCTGGAATCATGGAATCACGGATAATACTCTTTATAGGCTGTTTTTTTCCCCAGTCATACATGTCTAAGGTAAAGCACAATTTTTAAATTAGGCACAGTAAAAGATCAACAGAATAATAATAAAATAGAAGAATTATAACAATATACTGTAATAAAAGCTATATGAGTGTGGTCTCACTCTCTCTCAGTATGTAAAAACTTTTGGACTGTAATTGGTCTCTGAAATTTGTGTATAAGGGAGACCTTATATTTATTTTAGATCATTAGAAAAGAATCAAACATCGAAGAAGTAGCTGGAGCTTCATCATTCATTCTCTTTCCTTCTCTAACCACTGTCTCAAAGTTTCCGTATGTTATTTCCATGCCTTTTTTTTTTTTAACATTTTTGAGTCAGGGTCTCACTGTGTCGTCCAAGCTGCAGTGCAGTGGCGCAATCATGTCTGGGCTCAGGCAATCTTCCTACCTCAGCCTCCTGAGTATCTGAGACTACCGTTGTGCGCCACCATGCCCAGCTAATTTTATTTTATTTTATTTTTTTGTATGACAGGTTTTGCAATGTTGCCTAGGCTGGTCTTGAACTCAAGAAATCCTCCCCCCTTGGCCTCCCAGAGTGCTGGGATTACAGCTATGGGCCACTGTGTCGGACCTCATGCTTTTTAAAAATTTGATTACATATTTCTCTTTCCGTATGTGCATATATATGTATTATGCACACAATATATATGATACATTTGACTATGTAAATATGGATAAATATTCTAGTCTTGCAATGTTTCTTTCTGTCTTTCTCCCGGCCACTGTAGCCTCGACCTGCTGGGCTCCGGTGATCCTTCCGCCTCCGCCTTCCAAGTAGCTGGAACTACAGGTGTGCGCTACCACGCCCGGCTGATTTTTTGATTTATTGTAGAGATGAGGTCTCGAACTCACGGGCTCAGGCAATCCACTCACCTCAGCCTCCCAAGGTGCGGGATTACAGGCTGAGCTACCGAGCCTGGCTCTCTTTCTTTCTTACAGGGTCTCCCTATGCCACCTAGGCTGGAGTGACCCTAGATCACTGCAGCCTCAGACTCCTGGGCTCACATGATCTTCCGGCTTCAGCCTCCTGAGTGGTCAGGACCACCGGCATACACCACCATGCCTGGCTGTTTTATCTAATTTTTTTGTAGAGGTAGGGTCTTGTAGTGCTGCTCAGGCTGTTCTTTTACTCCTTTTTTTATTTTCCGCTCAACAGTATGGTTTGGGATTTAGCATTGTCGATGCATATAGCTCATTAATGCCAGATAGCACTTAGCAATATTGAATTGGTTTCTAAAAAGTTCTAGGATTCTTTTTTAACTGACAAGTTTAATATTTTATGTTCACCTTTGTTATTGTTATATGTGGATTTCTACTATCTTGTTTTGTGCTTTCTAAATTTTCTTTTTTTTTTTTTTTTTTTGAGTTGGAGTCTCACCCTGTCGCCCAGACTGGAGTGCAGTGGCTACTTCCGGCCACCGCAGCCTCAACCCGCTGGGCTCCGGCAATCCTTCCGCCTCAGCCTTCCGAGTAGCTGGAATTATAGGCATGTGCTACCACGCCCAGCTGATTTTTTGATTTATTGTAGAGATGAGGTCTTGCCAAGTTGCCCAGGCAGGTCTCCAACCCGCGGGCTGAGGCAGTCCACTCACTCAGCCTCCCAAAGCACAGGATTACAGGATGAGCCACCGAGCCCAGCTGTGCTTTCTATTTTCTATGCTTATTCTGAGCTTCCTTTTTTTCCTTTCATATGTTCTCTAGATGGGTCAAGTTTCCTTTATATTCTTTACCTCCTCTATTGCTTTTCGTAATTTTATTTCTATTATTTTTGCAGCTACTCTTAAAATGTTAATATGCATTTAATATCTTTTTGTTCTGTAACAATACAAGAACATTAAGTACTTTTAACCGTTCCCTCTCTCCTGTTTTATGTAATTGTTTACTAGTGTTTCAGTTCCTATTTAAAAATGTCTTGAATATTTCCAAATTGCTGTTATTGTTATTTCTTTCAATTAATGCTTGTTCTGATTTACCCACTTTTCTCCTTAATTTTGATCCTCTTTCTTTAAATCACTCCTTCTGTCTGGATTCAATTTCTTTGTTGCTGAAGCCCACACTTTACTAGTTCTTTAAATTCCTGTCCTATTGCCCTTCCTTGATTTGTCTGAAAAAGTCTTGACCTCATCCGTATATAATAGTTTAGCTGGGGCTAGTATTCTAGTTTGACCATTATTTTCTGTCAGTATTTTGAACATTTTATTCTTCTAGCTTCTGTTGTTGTCAGTGGGAAGCGTGCTGCTGGCCTAATTACCATTTCTTTGTAGTGACCTGTCTGTCCTCTCTGGCTACTTTTATTGTCTTCTTTATGTCTTTGATGTTTTACTGTTCCATACAATATGCCAAAAGATGGATTTAGAAAATTCTGTTTGGATATGTCATGCTCTTTGTCTCAAAGGGCATGCTTTTTAAAAATGGCTCTCGCTACA
Organism: Carlito syrichta; assembly: GCF_000164805.1. NCBI lineage: Eukaryota > Metazoa > Chordata > Mammalia > Primates > Tarsiidae > Carlito > Carlito syrichta. Next base: position 32,954 of record NW_007248774.1, read on the forward strand.
TATTTTCATCTTTTCTTTGAAAAGGATTGAAACAATGGACAGTTCCACCAGGAATGTATTATTGTGCTAGATTTAACACCTCTTTCTAACATATTCTTTTATTAATTCTCTCTAATTTAATAGCTACAAGAAAGGGCATCACTGCTGCCTTGTCTCTTACTGACTACCCTAGTCACTCAACTGTGTTTCCCAAGATGCTGGTCAGCCCCTTTTCCCTCATATCTTTGTGGTCTTCCTCGCCTCTACTTCCCTCTCGAGAACATGCTCTCCATATCATTCCCTCCTCAGCTCCTGGAAAACACAAAATAGATGTGGTCTAGAAACTAACAATCTTTTGCCAATAAGGTATTTCTTAGTAGGAGTCTTTGATGTTGTTTAATCTGACAAAAGTGAAATCTCTTCTCAACAGAACTTTCATGATATTTCAGTTTTATTTATTGCCATGGGTTTTATTTTCACAAATGCCAAATTATAGAAACTTGCTAACAAATAACTTCGATCACAGGAAATAACTTTCATTATATGGCAGTAGTCACCTGAGAATCTCCAAATATATGCATAGTGACTATGAGAAAACGTCTCTAACATGGATGAACCTAGGGGATGTTGTGCTAATAAATAAGCCAGTCACAGAAGGACAAATGCCACACGGCCCCACTGACACGAGGTACCGAGTGATTAGATGTATAGAAATAGAGAGAAGAACAGAGTTGCCGGGCTGGGGGCGAGGGGTGCTCTGGGGAACTGCTGTTCAGTGGGCGCGAAGTTTCAAGTACGCAAGACCCTGAAGGAGTTCTAGACATCTGCTGTGCAGCATTGTGCCTGTAGTTACAATATCGTGTTGCGCACTTACACAGATTTGCTAAGAGAGCAGATCTCATGCTAAATGCTATTCTCATGATTTAAAAAATCAAAGGGAATTATAAAGGAAGACATCCCTTCTTCTCTGAGTAGACATTGGCTAGATGAGAGGCATGCAGGTGGAACTGCAGATAATAATATCAGAATTGTATAAAGTGGGGCAAAAAGACAAAGAACACCCCTGTCGTCACTCCCACCCTATTTTGTGGATGGGAGGATGAGAAAAGAGACTTCCCTCCATCATGCTGGGTTGGCCAAATGTTTAAGCAGTGGCCAAATGGCCGTATGGAGTGGGGCTTGTTGCACTGGATGGCGCATTTGATCAAAAGGTCAACCAGTCCAGGTCCTGGCAGATGGTTTCCATGAAGAACCATTAGTGGAAGGACGACGCAGAGGCGCAGGTGAGGAACAAGGCAAGTCAGGGCACCAAAGACTGGCAACGTGAGAAGCCGTGACCTCTGTGAGGGCCAAAGGGACAAGGGGGAAGCAGAATTCTGTAGTCCTGCAACGGTTGGGGCTGAGGAGGAGGGCCATCTGGAGACAGCTGCAGTCATGGAAGGACAGTGTCACTGCCAGAGACAAGGCCCCGGAGGAGAGAGTGAAGACCCGCCTGTCTTTCCTCTCATTGGCCGTGTCCAGTAGGCAGCCAAACTGCAAGGGAGCCCAGTAGAAGGAATTCACAGGACACACCATACTTTGGGGCATGCAGCAGGGTAAGAAGAGTGGAGAACGGATTTCACTGGGCAATAACCAAGTACAACCTCTGAGAGTCTCTTCCACTCTTCAGTTTCAAGGATGCCACAATCCAAGGCAAATAATATAAAGAATCTAAGGAGAGCCTTAGCTTTCAAGCTTAGAAAAGGGCCAAGAATATTCTGCTAATCATATTAGAGTTTGATATAAGTTATCACTGTAGACTTAGGTCATTTTGCGGGTTAGCCTCATTTTTGTCTGTGAGTCTCAGAGAGAACAGAGGCTCTAAGGCCACAGATCTCAGCCACATGTGTAATTTTTAAAAATCTATCTCTCGGCATATTGCATGGAACAGTAAAACATCAAAGACATAAAGAAGACAATAAAAGTAGCCAGAGAGGACAGACAGGTCACTACAAAGAAATGGTAATTAGGCCAGCAGCATGCTTCCCATTGGCAGCAACAGAGGCTAGAAAAATAAAATGTTCAAAATACTGACAGAAAATAATGGTCAAACTAGAATACTAGCCCCAGTTAAACTATTATATATGGATGAGGTCAAGACTTTTTCAGAAAAATCAAGGGCAATAGGACAGGAATTTAAAGAGCTAGTAAAGTGTGGGCTTCAGCAACAAAGAAATTGAATCCAGACAGAAGGAGTGATTTAAAGAAAGAGGATCAAAATTAAGGAGAAAAGTGGATAAGTCTGAACAAGCATTAGTTGAAAGAAATAACAATAACAGCAATTTGGAAATATCCAAAACATTTTTAAATAGGAACTGAAACACTAGTAAACAACTGCATAATTTTTTTAAATAGTCACATTAAAAAACAGATAAAGTTAATTGTACCTGTATATTTTCTTTAATGCAATACAGCTAAAATATTAAGTCACTTTGTAAGCAATGTGAAATTGCTGAGATATCTTATATTATTTTCTTCATCACACTTGCAGCACCTCTTGGCTCAGCCCAGCCACGTTTCCTGTGCTACACAGCCACACTTGGCCAGTAGCTGCCATGCTGGACAGAGCAGCTCTGGGTCCTGCCTTTTGTGGGTTCCACAGAGAAGCTGTGGGCAAGAATCTAAGAAATCAGAGCTCAGATCTCAGACATTTCCTGTTTGCTTTGGTAACTACCTTTGGTTTGTTTCAGACCTTTTTATTGAAGTATAACATACAGAGAAGAGTCCTAGTCATGAGTATGCCGTTTGAAGGCTCACAAACACACCATGCGATCAGTGCTACGATGAAGAAACAAATTACCCACGGCCCAGAAGGGTCCACTATGCTCACCACTGGTCACTTCCCACCCCCTCCCACCAGTGGGCCACCACCCTGTCTTTTAACACCACAGATTTTTTTTGCCTGTTTTTAAGCCATATGTAATAGAAAAGTGCATTCGTTTTGCTTCTGTCCTTATGTGTTCAACATTGTGTTTGTTGCTGTGTGTGTTCTATTGCTGTGCCACCTTTCATTGTGTGTCCTCACCTCCATCTGTTTATCCATTATATAGCTGAAGAGCACTTGAATTCTTTCTGGTACTACAGTGAGCATGTGTGCACATGACTTCTGGGGAGCACAGGTGTGCGCTCCTGTTGGGTGAACCCTGACTGCTTTCCTGATGCAAGAAATGGAGGCCTGCCCCACCTGCTTGTCTCTCTTTTATCTCAGGGTGTAAAATGCAGAGTTAGTCCATTAAAGTCACAGCAACAATACTAATTATTGTTTTCGTAGGAAGTAATTATTTCTTTCATGTTTTATATTTTTTCTTATTTTTAAGTGGTAACTTTTTTTGTCATTTATTGACTTACATTTAAAAGGAACTTCTGTCAAGGATACACAGTAATAATTTGACAAGTGGGGAAATACAGCTGACACTACTGAAACACTGCTAAAATAATTCCAGGATGTAGGCTAATTCAGCAGAGCAAAACCTCTTAGATGCTGTTATAGATGTGAAAACTGACTGCTTCTTACTTTTCTAAGCACCCAGTGGTATCATTAGTAATATTCAATCACTCTGTACTTTCCTGAATATATGAAAATTAAAGTACCAATAAGAAAACTAAGATATCTTTTTAAAAAAATGTTTCTTACAATGTAATTTTATTTCACGATTTTCATTCAGCCGTGGTGTGGTTTAAGAGGCATTTTTCAATCACAAAGGGAATGATAATCTACAGGCTCGTAGTGCAAGCAGTTTGGGAATGCAGCCACAGATATTTCTCAAGTACAGAACATTGGCAGATCTTAGACGGGACATGCGAAGAGCTCTGCTAAGTAGATGGCCACGGAACTGGGCCTTCGATTATTTTACTGACAATGTTGGTGGGATTCCAGATGTTTCCAGACTTGACTTAAAGTCTCAGTCTTTGTGTATTGCTTTTCCAGTGTCATTAGTGACACCAACATGATTCAAATCCCTCTCGTGTCCATTATAGTCAAGGGTATATCATGCAACACGCTTGTCTGGAGTCTCAAATCCAGCAAGGTTTGAAATATCTAACACTCTGAGGGGTCCTCTTTGCTTGTGACCATCAGTGACTGCCGCCGGATTCTCCTGCTTGACCAAGGAAAATGAGGCTTGTCTTGTTTTGCCAGTGTCACATACGCCTTCAACAGCTGGGACACTCTTTCCAGTTGGGGTTAAGAGACCATCATCACCAGTTACCTTCATGTCCACTGCTGACCAGTGAGTCAAGTAGCTCTCCAGTCTGACAGAACCAGTAGTCACAGGAGTGGACCTGCCACTATCTTGACTCAGTGGCTTGATGCCATCCAGCAGTTCAGCAGAGAGTTCATGGCCCCCACCCCGAGCACACAGAGGGCTGCCCTGTGAGGGGCTCCTGCCTGCCTCACGTCATGAGCGGTTTGGTCCAGTCCGTGATTAGACTGTCTTTTCCACCCCCTCAGTTAATGATGAGGCCTACAAAGTAAATCTGGTCATAGCCTGGTCCACCACTGCCAATCACGAGGCCGGGCCTGCAGGCCGCCATAACGAACTTCCATTTCTTATTCTTGCCTCATAGCCGTTGGCAGTTTTATGACACCTCATTGACTAGGACTGGTCATGATGAGTTTGTTCAGTTTGGTGTGCTGTAGTGTGAGTCCTGAATATGCTTTCCTCATGAAGTAAAATAAAAACTTCTCTGCAGTATTTACTTGACCTGAAACATTCTGGCAGTGTTGCCTCCGGTTATGAGGTAAATCTTGGCTTCTCAGGCATCATCGAAATTGAACACAGAACGAGCTTCACAGCCCTGGTCATTCCAGGGACCTGGCTCCGCCCACAGCTAGAGAGCAGTGTAGACCCTCATCTGCAACACGCTCTCCTATCTGCCTGAGCGTGAAAGGAGGCCACGGAGCAGGAGGAATCGATACAGGGGGACTCGGGCTGAGCAGGCGTGTCTTAGCGTCGTTGCTAGTTAAGGCTCAGTTAAAACCGAGACTGAGTTCTTGTGGGCATCGGCATGGCTAGCGACTCCACAGACCCTGTCGCAGACCCTTGGCCAATAGCAGGGGACTTGCCAGGGGAGTGTGGTCAAGTGTTTGGGGTGGCAAGCTGGAGTGTGGGCCTTGTAAAGAGTGGCCTGAGGACTGATCTGCATGGCTCCGTCCCTGGCCACTTGAGATGTACATACCCACAGTCCTGGCACTCTATTGTCTATGAACCTTTTTTGAAAGCAGAGATTATGGTCCTGATAATAGTAATTTCAACCGGTTCTGGCCATTTTTAGTGAACCCCTGCTATGTGCCAGGTCTTGTGCCACGAGATAGGGATGCCAAGATCACCAACACCCCTCTCTGAGAAGCCATGATTGCCATTGTCCCTATAGGTAGGTAGAGAGGGAAAATTTGTAAAATGTTTCTCCCAGCGGATGATAGTTCCAGGTTAGCCTTCAACCTAATATTGCTCTATTTTGCAGACGAGAATACTAAGATACATGAGTTCAGGTCCTGTGTCCAAGGTCCTGTGACCGTGATAGAGAGAAGCCTTGGACGTCCAAGGCTGAGCAGAGAACATCCAGGCTGGGATGTGTGAGCTGTTTCCAGGGGAGGGGCACATGCTCTGAGTCAGGCAGGACAGGAGGGGACAGGAGGGTACAGGAGGGGTACGGACGTTCCCAGCAGAGGAATCAGGTGAGTGAAAGCAAAGGAGGAGAAACGGCGTGATGCTGGGAGGAGGAACAGGGTGGCGCCACCTGTCCAGGGAGTAGGAACAGCGTGACTCCATGTGTCCAAGGCCTGCTGGCAGAATCTGCTGCTCTAACATAATGTGTCTCAGAGAGAGTGGCAGACCTCAGATATGGGCAAGTGTGAAGTCCATAGAGACTTGCATGCCACGCTGAAAGCTCTGGACTTGGTTTTGTTGAATTTGGCTTTAATGGTGGCAGGGAGAACCAGTACCTACTGCTCACTACCATGCGACAAATCATGCTTTAGGTGCTTGTCGTGAGTTATTCCAACAGATTCCTTTTCTTTCTATAAACTTTCCCCTATTAATAAGAAATAGGAATTTCAACCTTTTTAAATCAGTCAGAGACTCTGTGGACAAATATTGACACTATAACACAAAGCTCCCAGAATTAGTATCATACGGAGGTAATGCTTTTAACAAGAAAGTGATGAGAATATTGTCATGTAGTATTTATACTAGATAGAAGCTTTATAAGCATCATATCACTAACCTTAAAGTGACAGAACCAATGAACCAGATGCCAATTTATTAGAACCATAAATCATCTCAATCTTGCCCTACAATTCTGTTTTAAGGAAAAATAAGCAAGATATTTTTCAAAGTTGATGATAAGGATATACTAACAGAAAAATGCGTCCTCGGCCAAGTGCGGAAACCAGTGACCAGCCTTCCCAATCAGTGTCTGTACCTGCAGAGCCTATGACGAGGCCGGGTTTCCAGGGGAAAGACCAGGGCCCTGCAGAATGGCCATGATCGACCAAGTTCGTTATGCTGTCCTAGCAAAGCAGGAGCATTTGGCAGACACCGCGATCCCATCCAATAAGGGACTCATCCATTCCCTTAACTAACACTCCCTGTGTGCCTAGCTCTGTACCAGGCCTTTCTAGGAGCCGATGTTTCCTTTGGAAGAAGGAAGCTCTTGAGGTGAGACAAAGTATAAATTTTGTCCCAGACAAGCAGGAAGAAATGCACACCAGACTGGCGAGCGCCAGATGCGGTGCTGAGAGGCCTCCAAGCCCCGTGGTACGTGGTGGATTTGGAGGCGGGTTGGGGGTGAAACCACAGAGGTGAGTGAGGCAGTGAGGCCAGACAGGTCCTTGGACTGGACGACGAGGGGCTCTTATGCCGCAAATGAAGGCTGAGTGGGTGGATCACGGCTGGATTTGTGGAATGGAGCAGAAAGGGCACTCAGGGCACGGTGGGACCACGATGGAGGGAGCAGGGGGCTGTGACCAGTGAGAACACGGGCCATCTCCCTGCGTGAGAGCATGCGCTCTCACCAGGCGCTGGCGCAGCACAGAGGGGAGGACCTGGAGCTGTGGAGGAGACAGCAGTGGCAGGCGTGGCTGGAAGCGCGGGGACCAGGGCAGAGGAGTCCCGACTTGGAGCCGGATTCCTGGGTGGGTCTCCTCACTATGGTGGACGCAGGAGGAGGGTTGGGGGTCGGATGTCGACGAGAGACTGTCACCCCGAGGTCACCCTTGACCCCGCAGAGCTCCAGTTGTGGGTCCCGGCCTTGGGGGAGCAGCCCAAGTGGGCCTGGCCCCTGACGACCATGAGAAGCATGACCCTGCTGCTCTCCAAGGCCCACTTGCTGTTGTCTTCTGAGGCGCAAAACGCAGCGCATTCACTTCTCTCTTTTTAATTGCGCCATTTATCCCCGACTCTATGCATGCTGGAAAAATTCAAGTAGTATCATTCACCTTTGCTAGGCTTATTAGATCAGTGGTTCTCAAGCTTTTGAACTCAGGGCCTCTTTATATTTTTAAAAATCATTGAAGACCCCAAAGAGCTTTAGTTTATGTGGGTTTTATTGAGTGATATTTTCTGCATTAGAAATTGAGATTGAGACATTTAAAAAACACGTATTTATTTTTTTAAAAATAATAAACGTTATCATAAAACCCATTAAACATGAACATAAATAATATACATTTTAGAATAAAAATGTGTTTTCCAAGAAAAGCTTACTGAGAAGAGTGGATAGTTTTATGGTTAGACAAACTCTCAGTGAAAGACTTGACATTCTCATCTCTGCCTCTGTCTTCAACCCCTTGTGACGTGACACGTCATGCACCTCTGAAAACTTCAATATGCCTTCATGGGAGAACGAGATAACAAAAGCAAACAACAGTGTCATATGAAAATAGTTTTGGTTATAATTCCCTGAAAGGATCTTGGGGACCCCAGGGACCCAGAACTGGTTCCATTTAGGGGCGTGCTGTCACCAGAGGATAACTGGATTTCAGTGGAGGGCAGGCGGTCTCGGGGTAGACAGGCTTGTCTGGCCACCTGGCGTCTCAGTAGACACAACTCGGCCTCGGAGTGGCTTTGTGGTGTCAAGTCAGTCGTGCAGCTCCCTGGACCTCAGTGACCTCACCTGGGACACGAAGTGGTCAGACCAGACCACCCAGGCACCACTCTTCCCGACCTAAATCCAAGCAGCTATGCGCCTGCCAGTCATGTGTTTTGAATGAATGCATGAGTGCATGAATGCATGAAGAATGCATGATGTCTTTGAAGAGACCTTGGCATTGGGTGGAAAGCTGGACTAGCACCCAGAGGTCTCAAACTCACACGTCCGCAGACCGGGTGTCCCGAGAGCCGAAGCGGACTGATGGGAGGCAGCGAGGAGTCATGGGGTCTGGGAGGAACTGGAGGGACCGCAGCCTTCCTTCAGGAAACCGAACGCCCCCTTGTAAAAAAGACTGTTTCAGACCAGCAAACAGGCAGGCGTTGGCCCGTGGGCTGCACGTTGCGACTTCTGAGCTGGATGGTGGCCCGGGTTCCCTCTGACTGAGGCAGCGTCTTCTTGGTGCCTCCTGCTCCCTCTGTTCCTCCTCCCTGTCTACATGTCTACACCTCTTCATGGGAAAGAATCCCATAAACTCATTCATGGAGACGACTGCCACTGGTGAGATCAAGACCATGAGATAGTTGCACTTTTACAGGGTTAGTCTTAAGCCAAAATAAGGAAGCTTTGGCTGGGGAATTCAGGCATCAGCAGTCAGGCCAGAGCAGGGAGCCATGCCGCATGTGTCTGCATGCCCAGGCTGGGAGCTGAAGCCCTTCCTGCAAAGCTCTTCTTTACAGAACGACTGTGTGATCACTTCTCTTGGGAGTCCATGTTCCTGGGAGGTCTCAGCTGAAGCAGCTCCTACCTGGAGCCAGGGCCCCTCTTTTTATTTTTAAACAGGAATTCGCGTCTTGTAGCCACCCACACCCAGAAACTTGCTGCGATTAACCTGAATCTTTGATGCCCTACACCAGGGTTTCCCAGAGAGCTTTGCTACTCAGGTGGGAGTTTTAAGAAGACCTGGTACCCTTCCTGTGAACCCTCCTGGGTGCCCTGCCTGGCTCCTCTCATTCCACAGGCCAGGATCACTGGAGGCGTCCTGAGGACAGCCCTCCTGGGTCATTCCTGGGAGAGTTAGAGGGGTGGGAGGAGGAAGAGGGGCTCTCCTAAGAAGGGGGGTTGAGAGTCTAGATTGCCCTTCGACCAACTGTCCTAGACAGTGTCCTGACTTGCCAGAGGCCTTCACACAGACTTCACTTTGAAACCGGCAGGCCGCAGGCGAGAGAATGCGCCTTGTCTCTGAGACTTTTTCTCTGGTCACTACCGAAAAGGGAAGGGGCAGTTTCTCCACTAGTACAGCTTAATGCTATTACAACTAGGATCATTACACGAGAAACTTCAAAAATCAGGGAGGGCACATCTATTTTGTTGTATCATTTTATTTTATTTATTTTGAGACAGAGTCTCACTCTGTCGCCCAAGCTGGGGTGCAGTGGCACGCTGACAGTGGCACGCTGACAGCCACCACAGCGTCGACCTGCTGGGCTCCAGCGATCCTTCCGCCTCAGCCCTCCAAGTAGCTGGAACCAAGGGCCTGCGCTACCACGCCCGGCTCATTTTTTGATTTATTGTAGAGATGAGGTCTCACCAAGTTGCCCAGGCGGGTCTCAGACCCCTGAGTTCAGGCAGTCCTCTTGCCTCTGCCTCCCAAAGTGCTGGGATTACAGGCTTGAGCCACTATGCCTGGTTGACACCCCTATTTTAAGAGAGTATGGGTGCACACAAAATTTAGTTCCTGAGGGTCCTAGTGCAATGGAGCCTGCCTTTTACAGACCACTGCCGCTTGTTTCTGAGCTGCGAATGCATGGAGAGCTACGGAGTCAAGAGCTTTCGGTGACTGGTTGAGGACACATGCCATGGACCCAGCTGGTTTGGGGTTTTTGCACAGAGGATAGCGGGACATAGTCAGGGGACAAGGGAGGTTGCGAAGGGTGCCCTGTCCTTGGAAGAGTAACTGAATGCCTGACCCTGTCATCACGGAAGGAGGCAGGGGGTGGGTCTCTGGGATCTCGCTCCCGTTCCCCTTCCCTTCCCTTCTGAGTCAGAATCTCCTCCAGACGAGAGTGCGGTGGCATGATCACAGCTTGCTGCAGCCTCGACCTCCAGGGTTGAAGCGATCTTCCCGCCTCAGCCTCCTGAATAATTAGCACCACAGGCATGTGCTACCACACCTAGCTAACTTTTGACTTCTGTAGAGACAAGCTCTCACTATATTGTCCTGGCTGGGCTCAAACTCCTGAATCCAAATGAACCTCCTGCCTTGGCCTCTCAAGATGTTGGGTGAACCACCACCTACAATATAAATAAATACATAAACAAAATAAAAATTAAATTTAAAAGTTAAAAAAATTAAAACATTAAAAACATTTTTTTAAATTAAAATAATTTATAGACAGTGTCTTGTTCTGTTACCAGGCTGGGGTGCAGTGCAGTCTTAGCTCACTGCATCTCCAAACTCCTGGGTTCAAGGGATCCTCCTGCCTCAGTGTCCCAAGTCACTAGAATTACAGGCGTGTCCCACCATGCCTGACTCATTTTTATTTTTATTTTTTGTAGAAGTGAGATCTTGCTATGTTGCTCAGGGTGGTTTTGAACTCTTGACCTAAAGTGATCCTCTGGCTTCAGCCTCCCAAAGCACTGGGATTACAGGCATGAGCCACCACGCCCAGACCTAGTTTCTCTCTTTGAATAAAAAGCACAGAGCCCTAGAGGGTCCAAATGTGGCACCCATGAGACACTGTGGGAAAACTCCACGCCCAGACCACAGTGGCCAAATTGTTCCTACCTCCCTCTTCCTGCCCCCAAACCCAAGAGGAGAGCCAGATGCCCGAACTCAGCACTGTCCTTAGACCTGGGCAGTGGGGGCCCCGTGCTGACCCGTGACCCTCAGGGACTCCCTTGTTGGAGATGCCTTCCTCAGAGATGGCTTCCTTTTGGAATCTGGGACCGTCTGGGCCCAGCAGTGCCACCTGGCAGAGTGCCCTGAGCACAGACGAGAGCCTCCACGGGCCGTGATTTCTGGTCCCGTTTTCCCCCTTGGGTGCTCTCTAACCCTCTAGCGTGTGCGTGCCACTGGGGTCATCCAGATGCCTCAGGGGCTCCAGGACTTGCCTTGTGGGCTGTCCCAGGCCCCTCTAGCTGGCTCCAGCTCTGGGAGGAGGCCCTGCGGGTAGACTGTTCCGGCTGACTGACACGATGCTCCTTTTGTGGAATGGCGTCAGACGGGGCTACCAGCATGGCGCTGATAGGCCGATGTTTCTCTCGGCCCCTCCTGGGGTGACCCTGCTTGAACTCATCAAGACCCACAGATCACAGAGCACTGGGACTTGAGTCACCATCCTGGACCATGCTGGTTTGTGTGGAGGAGGGGAGACAGGCGTCTGAGCCGAGGGCGGAGGGGAGCTGGTTCTTCCGCCTTCTTTCCACTGTGTCTGTGGTCGGAGGCTGGCTCTCTGGAGTCTGTGGCACCAGTGTCTGCCTCAGGCTCGTGGGCTGTGAGGAGGCCCCGGGCACTTCCCCAGGGGAGACAGATGGACGCCTGAGTGGAAGGTCCCGCGGGGTGGGGACGTGGCCCACAAACTCTCCTTGAAGAACTCAGCCACAGTGTCTCCAGGCCCGTCCTGGATGTCCTGGTTTCTGTTGTTGTGGGTGACAATGGGCGGGGCTTCCCAGGACAGGACTTTGGGCCCCGCCCTCTGAAACGAGAGCATGCTTCAGAGCCAGACACCTCGGACACCTCTTGGGCGTAGTCCTGAGTTTCTCCCCACACCGTCACCTTGGGCTTCACTTGAACTTCACTGAACTGGTCACAATATCTAATTAACACTTACAGCAGCTGCTGTCTTCGCTGGAATACACAGTCTTTGAGGACATTCCCAGTGGACTGGAACAGTGTCTGGCACGAGGAAGGGGCTCAGTAAAGACTCTCAGGAGGCTGGATGAGGCTCTCGTCCCAGGACTCTGTCTGTGGAGTGCTGCCCTTGGGCCTTCTCCGTTCTGGGCTTTGACATTCACAGCCTCCATTCACAGCCTCGTTTATGTGTGAGGAAACCCCTGGTGTGATGCCAATGTTTCCTTCCTTGAGAGCATCTCCTGACCAGGCTCTGGCTTTCTGCTTAACCCAGGACACCCAGAACGAGCCTGGAGACGCTTTGGCTGAGTTCTTCGAGGAGTATTCGTGCTGGGAAGGGGCTCTGGAGTGCAGGTTTAGGTGTCAGACAGGCTTGGGTTCAAATCCTGACCCTTCCATGTTCTAGTTGTAGGACCTCGGGCAAGTTATTGACCTCGTCAGACTTTGGTTATCCCACCTGCAATGCAAGGACAGTAACACCTAGCTCACAGGGTATGCTGGTTGCACAGACTAAAAGATCACACGTGTAAAACAGCACACTGCCTGACATGCTGTAAGTGCTACAGTTGTTCATATTGTTATTTTCTCAAGTGCCCGGTTCTGTGCTAACCTGGTTCTGCATCTGAGGATACAGAGAGAAGCAATTTGCCTTTTAAATCTCCTGCTCCTGATAAGAAATGGCTTGAGCACCAGACCTGGGCATGGAGGTGAGCATCCGAAAGTCATTCATTCCTTCGCACATGCATCGGTTCACCATTCCTCCGATGCCCATGAAGAGTCAGGCCCTTGAGACTCAGGGGTGAACAAGGCCCGGCCCCGACCCACGAGAAGCCCTGTTGAGTGGGGGGAGGGCAGACGGACAGGCGGTTACTGTGCTGCATGGCTGGCCATGCATGACACTGACGGGAGCATGGAGGAAGGGCCCGCGGCAGGCACGCGATCGCCATGATGCTGATGCCTGTGCGTGGAGGAGAGGCCCAGTCCTCAGGAGCCAGATCGGGGCCAACCCTGAAAGTCGAGTGGAGGCCGTCGGCCCATGTCCTGAAGGCCACAGGGAGCCACTGGGAAGCACAGCCAGGGAGAGACCCGGCCGTGTCTGCATTCAGGCAGGCCCCTCTGGCACCAGTGAGAGGGCCTGGGAAGCTGCAGGGCTCCAGGTGAGAAAGAGGGAGGTGACTGAGGACACAAGGGACTAGGGGTCCCCACGCGCCCGAGAGCCAGGGGCCACTGCAGCAAGGCAGGGAGCGGGCTGGGCCGATGGAAGCTGGTAGTCAGAGCTGGGGTGTTAGGCGTCCTTTGAGGAGGATTTAATGCACCTGACAAGCAAGAAGTCTGAAGGGTGAGACAGCCGACGCTGTCACTCACATTTTCCTTATTTTTAAGGACCACACCTCAGCTAAGCCGAGCGAGCACAGTGTGCATCTGAATGGGCTTCTCCCCTGAGCGTCTTATTTGGATCGCCTGCACGGGCACGCCTGGCTTTTTGTGCTTCTCTTAGGTGCGCCTCATAGATACAGTGCGTTTTACAGACTGAAGGTTTGTGGCAACCCTGTATCGAGTATGTCTACCAGGGCCGTCTTCCCAACTGCATGTCTTTGTGCCACATTTGGGTCATTCTCACAGTATTTTAAGGTTGTTTAGTGTATCTCTCCTGGTGCTCTGCAGTCAGTGGCCTTCGATGTTACCACTGTAAATATTTTAGGGTGCCACAAGCCACACCTATATGTTCTAGTGCTCTCAGTCGACAATCTAGTGTGTGTTCTGACTGCTCCATCTCTCTTCTGCTTCCTTGGCCCTCTCTATTCCCCGAAACAAGATAATATTGAAATGAGGCCAATTAGTAACCCCAAGTGGCTTCCACATGTTCAAGTGGAAGGAAGAGTGGCCTGTCTTCCACTTTAAGTCAAAAGCTACAAATTATTCAGCTTCAAAGCCCGGACAGGTCCAAAACTAGGCCTCTTGCACCCTACAGTTAGCCAAGTTGTGAATGCAAGGGAAACGTTTGTGAAAGGAATTAAAAGTGCAATGCCAGTGAAGAGAGTTCGGGTCTTGCTACCAATTTAGGTTTTGGCGAAAGGGAGTGTTGTGGCTGGTTTGATGTGCTCTCCAGACCACTCGAACCTTCTCCACACCAGCAGGAAGCCTGTTCCATGTTCTTATCATTTGTGAGCTCACTGGAGTTGTATGGAAGACGTGTCACTCTTCTTTTCACTCGAACATTTGGAGGCGAAGCAGCCAGTGCTAATGCAGAAGTTCTGGCACGTTCTCTGGAAGATCTGGCTGCGATAATGGATGACAGTGCCTACACTAAGCAATGTAAAAAAGCCTTCTACTGAAAGAAGATGCCATTCAGGACTTTCATAGCCAGAGCAGGGTCGTCAGTGTCTGACTTCAAAGTCTCACAGCCTAGACTGACTCTCTTCTGAAGGGATAGTGCAGTCGCTGACCTGGCAGTTAAAGTCAGTGCTCATTTAGCATGCCAACAATCCTAGGGCCCTTAAGAATTTTGCAAAATCTACTCTGCCTGTGCGCTAGAAATGGAACCACAATGCCTGAATGATAGCACATCTGTTTGCAGCACGGCTTACTGAATATTTTAAGCCCACTCTTGAGACCTACCACCAGATAAAAGGGATTCCTTTTAAAATTCTGCTGGCAATGCACCTAGTCACCAGAGTTTTGGTGGTGACATAATGAGATAAATATTGTTTTCATGCCTGTTAACACAACACCCATTCTGTATCCCATGGATCAAGAAGCAATTTTAACCGTCAAGTCTTATAATTTAAGAAATTTATTTACTAAGGCTGTAGCTGCCATTAGATAGTGATTCCTCTGATGGATCTGGGCAAAGTAAACGAAAAACTTTCTGAAAAGGATTCACCATTCTAGATGTCATTACAAATGCTTGCAATTCATGAGAGGAGGTAAAGTTACTGATATTAACAGAAGTTTGGAAGGAATTAATTCCACCCTCAGAGATGACTTTGGGGGTTCAAGATTTCAGTGGAAGAGGCGGCGATGGGTATGATGGAAACGGCAAGAGAACTAGAGCGAGAGGGGGAGCCTGAAGATGTGTTTGAGCTACTGTAATCTCACGAGAGAACTAGAGTGGATGAGCAGTTGCTTCTTATGGTTGAGCAAAGAGAGTGGCTTCCTTTTTTTTTAAATTTTTTTTAAATAGATGGAATCCATTTTGCTGCCCAGGCTGAGTCTCGAACTCCGGCCTCAAGCAACCCTCCTGGAATTACAGGTATGAGCTGTAATCTAGCTGAAAGTAGTTTCTTGAAATAAAATCTACTTCTGGTGAAGATGGTATGAAATCTGTTGAAATGACGACAAGAGATTATGCGTGTTATATAAACTTAGTTGATAGAGCAGCGGCAGTGTTTGAGAGGACTGACTCTAATTTTGAAAGAAGTTCAATTGTTGGTAAAATGCTGTCAAACAGCATTGCTTTGTACAGAGAAATCTTTCATGAAAGAGTCGATTGATGCAACAAGCTTCATTGTTGTCTTATTTAAAGAAATTACTTCAATTGCCCCAACCTTCAGCAACCACTGCCCTGATCAGTCCAGCAGCCATCAACATCAAAGCTAAAACCCTCCACGTGAACAAAACTTAAAACTTGCAGAGGGCTCAGATGATTGTTAGCACATTTTAGCAATAAAGTATTTTCAAATTAAGGAATGCAATTTTTTAAGAGACATAATGTTATCATACACTTAAGTGCGAGCATAACTTTTATGTGCACTGGGATACCAAAAATCTGTGTGACTTGTTGAAATATTTGCTCTATGGCAGTGGTCTGGAACAAAACACACAATATCTCTGAGGTATGTCTGCACCATATCTGAGAGAAATACAGTTTGATCCAGGGCTGTCTTTTTTTTCTATTGATGCATAGTATGACATTTGTCATATCTCGGATTTGGTGTTTTGAGGAATGGAGTGAACATCCTGAACTGGCTGTCTCACATAACAGATGCTCGATAAATGGCAAGTTTCTCTGCTTTATTTATGTCTGAACAGTGTTCAGTGGAGATGAAGGTATTTGTTAATAGTTTTATTTACAGTTTTCCTAATAAAATGTAGACACTGCCAAAGACATCTTGCATTTAACTGTGGGTTTCCAGAAGGGCGTGTTAGGGGCACACTGCATGTCTTATGCCAGTTTATTTTCTTTCCTTTCACTTTTATGGAATTCAGATGCTCTTTGACTCCCACTTTTATTGCCCTAGAGCAAGGGAGAGCAAAAGAGTGCTTTCGAGGAACCCTATTTCACTGTTTTCGGTAAACTCTTTTCCGCTTGTGCCCCTCGGTGTCCAAGTCCTTGCTGCAAATGGATTGAATGTGCTGATTTCACCTGCTGTCACAATGCTGACTTTCTTTTTTTTTTTTGAGTTGGAGTCTCACTCTGTCACCGGCCACCACAGCCTCGACCTGCTGGGCTCTGGTGATCCTTCTGCCTCAGCCTTCCAAGTAGCCGGAACCACAGGTGCGTGCTACCATGCCTGGCTAATTTTTGATTTATTGTAGAGATGAGGTCTTGCCAAGTTGCCTGTCTCGAACCCACAGGCTCAGCAATCCACTCGCCTTGGCCTCCCAAAGTGCTGGGATTATAGACTGAGCCACCGAGCCCGGCCAATGCTGACTTTCTTGACCTGCCTGTCCTCTTGAAGTTCTAGTTTTTGAATCAGAAGGTAGGTGAGGCCTTCTGCAAGGTTTTTATTGTATGCATTCAGTATCTTGTGTAGGAAAGTTCACTCTTACCTATTATTTCTCCCGTCTAAAAGAACCTGGGGAGAATACATCCTAATGAAGGTTTTGACAGGCCCCAAATAGCCTGCATCTCAGAAGATAAGCAAAGGCTCTTTGGTCTGCAACATTTCCAAATTCCCAGAAGTCCTAACTCCCTACTTCTTTGTATTTATTTATTTTAGAGTTGTGGAGTTCAAGTCGAGTTACGACATAAGCAGGCTGCGTGCAGGTGAGGGTTGGGCTTCTAGCTGGCCCCCTCGCCCCTGAGAGTGGACCAGGTACCCAGTGTATGGTCCCCTGTCCCCTCCTTTCCCCTCCCTGCCCCCCAGCAGTGTCCAGCATCTGCCATTCCCACCCTTGTGCTTGTGTGACCAGTGATGGGGCCTGCTTAGTAGTGAGCACCTGTCGCTTTGGTTCTTTGTTCCTGTGATAATTCACGTGGCATGGCCCAACTGCCTCCTTCTGTTGAGGCATGGGCAGTCCACCCTGGGAATCTCCATCTATAGTGGTTGTTAGGGCCCCAACTCGTATGACGCTCCCAGACCCATGTCAAAGAGATTTGGGCCATAGAGAGATGTGCTATGTACTAATTCCACCAGTGTCCCTGACATAAAAGCAAGCCTGTAAATCAAAGATGTTAGGAGCCCGACTACGAAATGGGACACTCCAGGGGATGTATTTTGCTAGTTAAGGTGGGTGTTACCTCAAAACCTGTACTATGGAACATTCATGGAGTACCTGCCATTTAAATAAAAAGAAGTCTCTTCTTTGAAACTGGCGAACGGCATGGCAGATGAGACTTTGGAAAGAGCTGTGGAAGGAACACAAGGGCACATCGTGCACATGCAAGGCAGTTGACCCGAGGCTGGCACGGTCTCGCGAGAGGGTGTGAAGGGAAGAACTCTGACATTCAGAGTACCTGTGTTGGGAGAGATGGTCGGCATTTGGCAGATATCATCGTTTAAGACCTTCAGAATCCCTCAACCTCTGTTTTACAGCGTAGACTCAGAGTTCAAGTGTCCCTCCATGCTGCTGAATTGGAAATGTGGGACTCGCTGGACTCAAACCGGGCCAGTCCAGCCTCAAAGCCCAGGTAGCTGTTCCCTTCGTTCCAGGCTGCTGCTTCAAGACAGCTCTGCACAGGGGTCAGCCGGACGCTCTTCCAAGGCTGAACAAGCCCTTTCTGTACCAAGATCCCAGAACACAGATCGGAACACACTGAAAAGCAGCACTCCCTTGTTGACTCAAAGGCTTGCGGTGGAATTTTGCACCTGAAGGGTGCTCCTCCCTCTCCAGGTTCCTACATCTTCAGAAAGGAACTCCCTTTCTCAGGATATGAATTTTGGAGGCGAAGGCCGCCTGGGGCCGCCAAGCTTCTCATTTTTGCTGGTGGGATTTGAGAGAATCTGGGGAGATGGTGCATGAGCCAATGGAGAATTAGTGGGGTTTGCAATGTTGCTATGAACTTTATGGTGTGAGCTGACTGTTTCATGTAGCCTCGTAAAACAAGCTGCAGGGTGATTATACCACCCCTCTGCCCTCCCGCCAGAGACGAGGTCTTTAGTCTTTTAGTGCTAGGAATGTTTCCCAATGCTCCATTCAGGTCAGCCCTTCTTCAGATTTTAATATGTTCCTGTAATGGGTGTGGAGGAAAAAAAGAAGGAGAAGGGGAAAGCCACCAGCCCAAGTTGTCACACAGCCATCCCGGCAAAGATAAGTGGCTGACATCAGAGCAGGGCACTGCCGCTTACAGAAACAGGCCTGTTTGGCTTGGACGGTCAGCACATACGCCAGTCACATGCCCCTTGGATGGCTTCGTTGTCTAGCAGCGCCCCACTGAGCCTGGCTTGCTTACACAAGTCCTCAGCTGATGTCCCAACCCCAAGCTCCCAAAGGAGGAGGGGCTGAGCGAGAGGGAGGGGCCTGCAGGGCAGTCTCCGTGCTGGCTTCCAGCCTGCATAACATCCACAAATGCCTCAGAAGCAGCAGGCTGGCTGCATCCTTCTCCTCACGTTCCTGGGTTTGTCTGGGCTGGTTGGCACAGTCACCAGGACATACCACATTGGGATTGTGGAGGAATACTGGAGCTATGTGCCCCAAGGGAAGAACGTTGTTACTGGGGAGAGTTTCACGGAAGACAAGTGAGTGAGCTCGGGGTCCTCACAGACTCCCAGGTGTGGCTTCCCTTGGACTCCGCATGGGGATGGCTGTGTTTCTTGGGCGATTACGATGGGGGTGAGCTTGTCTAGAGTAACAGGAGGGGTTTTGCTTTGCCTGGAGAGCTCTAGCATGGGTGGGCCTGTAATTTGGAAGAGATGGCCTCCGCGCCATCTACTCCTTGAGCCATCTGTTAGCAGCCTTGTTTGTGAAGAGACATATACACAACCAGGTGTTTGACAATTCTCACCAAGGGGGTAACATCTGGGGGTTCTGCACTCATTTGTTTTAAAGGAAAAGATAACACTTGGGATGAAAATTTAAGTATTCTGTTAAGACACATCGTGTCTTCTTGTTTTTATTTTTGGAATGAAATATCATAATTGGAGATGAGTATGCTAAATTATGTTTTTGTTTCATTGTGTGATTAAAATCGAAGAAGTCACTATGGATTTGGCTAGTATTTTCAGAGTTTTCTTGAGGCCACTTGGCAATGACTCTTTCACTGATGACAGGCTTGGTCCAGTCTTGACTCTTCATTCTGAGGGCACTATGCTATCCCAAAGTCCATGGCTGGATGGGCGAGACGGTGCTGGAGTGTTCTGTGCCCTTGATTTTTAAATTTTGCAAAAAATAAACCTTGTTCACCCCTCTCTTTAGGGTGCAGTATCTTTTTTGGTTTTTTTGAGTTGGAGTCTCACTCTGTCGCCCAGACTGGAGTGCAGTGGCTGCTCCCGGCCACCCAGCCTCGACCTGCTGGGCTCCGGCGATCCTTCTGCCTTAACCTTCCGAGTAGCCAGAATTACAGGCGTGTGCTACCACGCCCGGCTGATTTTTTTATTTATTGTAGAGATGAAGTCTCGCTGCCCAGGCAGGTCTCGAACCCGCGGGCTCAGGCAGTCCACTCACCTCAGCCTCCCAAAGGCGCAGGATTACAGGCTGAGCCACCGAACCGGGTGCAGTATCTTAAGATCCATGAATTTACCTGACTCCAGAAGCTGTCATGCTTGCTGTCAACTCCATGGTTGTTGGCACTTGCGTTGAGATGTTTTGGCAACCGCTGCTGGCTATTTGAACGCTTGTTTCCTTTCTAATAGGCAGGGCCCATCCGTGCTCTTTCTGGTAGGTGGGCATTCTATGCTCCATGTCCCAAAGATGAGGTTAGCTGCTAAAATTCAGGGATGGCGCAGGATCTGCCCACAAGACCTTCAAGGCCAGTTCCCCCTGTCGTGGAGGAAAAACCAAAGATCCAGCTGGCCTGGATACACAGCTTCCAGGTTTTCTCACAGCACAAAGGTGGCATAGTCATGTTTTGTTTACCGAAGAATGGCGGCGCATGTGCCAGTCGGGCTGCTAAGGAGAACTCTTCCTTAAGGGCTGTACCAGGAAATTTAGTGTCCGTGGGCTAGTTTCAAAGAAAACTCTTGACTGCTTCAGTTCCACATGTGCTGACTGTTGGTGGGGTGTCTGTGCTGAGACGAGTAGCCACGGGACTGAAAGGACACCCCGACTAGCAGCTGCCTCTCTGCAGACAGAGCCCCACTGCCCTTGGCGAGAGCTCAGGAGCAGGTGGTCAGCGTGAGCAGTCGTTGAACTCGAGGAGGCTGAAAGTGTGTGCATCAGCCAGGCACAGTGGCTCAGCCGGTCATCCTGGCACTTTGGGAGGCTGAGGCGAGAGGATTGCCCGAGCCCGCGGGTTTGAGATCAGCCTGGGCAACTTGATGAGGCTGCTTCTCCACGATAAATCACAAAAGCTAGCCGGGTGTGGTGGCATGTGTCTGCAGTTCCAGCTACTTGGAAGACTGAGGCAGGAGGATTGCCTGAGCCCAGCAGGTCGGGGCTGTGGTGGCCGTGATCGTACCACTGCACTCCAGCCTGGGTGACGGAGTGAGACTCCGACTCAAAAAAACCCGAAAATATGCACATCGAGTGTAGTGAGGTAGTGAGTATAGTCTAAGTGTGATGCTTTCCAAGTGATTGAGTTAAAAGCTCAGAGATTACACCTTCCTCCTACAATGCCCACGTCGCCATAGCTGTGTGTTGGCATTTGTTCTGACTCAAGAATTCTGCTAGGCACTTTATTATTCTTATTTTGCGAACCAGGAACAGAGACTCTGAGGTTAGATACTTGCCAGAGTTTACAGAGTACGTGGTGGTACTAAACTCACATTGTTTGGGTTCCAGAGCTCACATTTCTTTTCTCCATGCTACCTGTTTCTTGGTAAAGGTAATCCTTTCCCACTGAATTAAAGCCAGCTTTGAGGGAAACCAGGAAACCCAGTAATAAGAACTTCCTAGAAAGTCCCAATTTTTACCAAAGGTGCATTTAGTTCCACTTGTCACTTTTCCGATAAAGATGTTAAGTGATCATTGGTGGTCAAGAGCCAAACAGATTACCTGGGTTCATTCAAAATCCCAAAGTGCCTTAAGTACTCAAAGCTCTGTAAAGCTCTTTACACAGACCTGGGTACAGGAAGAAATTAGGGGCTTTCTGTGGATCGTTTCAATCAGAAGATGGTGCTTTGAAGAAAGTACAATAAAATAAATGAAAATTGTTATGGTGAAAAAGAAAACAGAAAGAAAATAGACATGATTAAAATGGTTTGTTTGGCATCAGATTTGAGTGGCGTGGTTTCACAAACGCCGTGTTTCCATGGCAGCACTCCTGCCCTTAGGAGCACCTGGTGTGCTCTGATGTGGTGCCTGGAACGCCAAGGTTGCCAGACACTTCTTTCTTGTAGGCAGAGGGACAGAGTTTGCGTCGGGCTGACTGCTGGCTCTTGGAAGGGGAGCCCAGGTGACTGGGCAACGCATGTGGACATCTATCGGGGATCCTGCAGCGAGGGGCTTGTGGTTGCCGCCGGTGGCGCAACCTTAAGAAGGTCCGGCTGTAGCAGGTGATTGACCTGCCTGCAGACCACAGGGTTCACCTCCGGGTGTGTGAGAAGATGCTGCAATGGTGGGACCCACGTGGAGTGTGCTCTGTGTCGTGCCTTTTCCCAAGGAGCAGAAGGAGCCAACTTGGACGGTGACATCGTGCCTCCACTCGGGCTCCTGCAGGGTGGGCCGACTGCTTTGCTGAAGACAGTCCGCTGTTTTGGAGGTTTAGATGCAGAGCGGTGCCTGGAAGTGAGTGGACCAGGAGAGCCAGGTGTCCGGAATTCCACAAAGAGAGGAAAGAGCCCGATAGGACACTGCAGACCCGACTTCCAGGTCTGGTTCTGCCTCTGCTGGCTCTGTAATCTCGAGCACGGCACGTACTTTCTCTGAATATCACCTTCTTTGATTTGAATAACAGGTTGGAATATGATCTCCAAGTCACCTGTCCAGTGTAACTCCAAAGCATCAGAGATCATTTTTTGAAACGGAGTGAAAAGTGTATTTCCTGACTTGCCGGTTCTAGAAGGATCTTTGCAATGGTGAACAAAAGGAGGGAGACGATTTCAAGTGTTCAGTCCTAGGACTAGAGTTGGAGAAGGCCCGGGGCTGATTGTGGGACCTGTGACAATTTCAGAAATATCCTGTATTTTCTTGTCGGCTTTTTTCTGCCCTTAAGAACCATCTTTGGGAGGCTGAGGTGAGTGGATTGCCTGAGCCTGTGGGTTCGAGACCCACCTGGGCAACTTGGTGAGACCTCATCTCTACAATAAATCAAAAATTAGCTGGGCGTGGTAGTGCGCGCCTGTAGTTCCAGCTACTTGGAAGGCTGAGGCGGAAGGATCGCTGGAGCCCAGCAGGTCGAGGCTGCGGTGGCCAGGAGTGGCCACTGCACTCCAGTCTGGGCGACAGAGTGACGACACTCCATGTAAGAAAAAAAAAAAAAAAAGAACCATCTCCAGCTCCTCACCTCACGCGCGGAACTTTTCCCCACAGCTCTGGCTTCTGACGTCTCCTGCTAATCACTCGGGGAGCTTGGAGTCTTTGCCAGGCGCTTGACGCAGCATCTCATCTCTCTCCAAATTGCTCGCTGGGTGCCCATCACCTCTGCTGCCGGATAGAAGCGCCAAGTTGTAGAGGAGGAGGCTGGGCGCATGTCTGATGCTCGCCCTTCCGATCCGGAACTTAGTGAATGGCAGTGCCCCACAGCAGATGGAGCACCAAGTCAGGCATTTGGAATCCTGGAAGTAGGGGCTACTCATTTCGTCAGTTCAGCAGTTCTGGTCGCTTTCTCTTTGAATAAGGGCAACGGGCAAAAATTTGGAGAAGGAGAGGGTGGGTGCCTAAGTTTCAGTGAAGTCAAGACGTCTGAAAACCCAAAGCAGGCAGTGCCCCAAGCTTGATAAATCTTGACAAACAAGGAGAGGTAGGAAATAAATGGAAATTGTTTTACTGAGACTCCATAGCAGGCAGACGGTGCGATTTTGCCCTCTAACCTGGTGCCTCTTCTTGATTACAGGGTGCAGAAATATAATTGAGGCTATAATCATTACAATTTCCTAGAAAGTACAGACTTTAGGAGTTATATTCTGTTTGAAAATGCTTTTTCCAGGGAAGTGTTTTCCTCCTCCTCCTTACAGACTTAATGGGGACACTGGCTCCTATGATTTGCCTGGGGATGGGCCAACATTTTGATCTATTCGTGTGCCCGTCCTGCTTGGGCTCGTAAAGTGCTTAATTAAGGTGCAACTGGGCTTCGGCAGTGAAGCCTGTTTTCATGGAACCACAATGGTGATCACCTAATGTAAAGCCACAGTTCTCACCAGGGAATACCTCATTACCCTGACATACATGCAGGTTTTTGCTTCTCCGTGAGATGCAGGGGTTTCCATGCGTGCTAAGTCATGGGTGGAACTGTCCCGGACATGAGTGAGGCTGGCCACTGCACAAATGCCAAGTTTGCAGGGTCAGTCAGAGGGACTTTACCCAACCACATAACTGCATCAGCCTGTGGATGGCGAGGGGTTGTAAGTACCCCAGGAGCAGGCCTTAGGAGGGGTGTGAGGGAGAGACCATATGTCTATCTGAAAGAAAGGGGTGGAAGGGAGAGGCATTTGTGAGCTTTGCCATAAAGGAAAGACTATCATCTCACTAGTGCTTGGTCTTAGACAAATGGTGACTTTCCAATCTCTACTTCTGTGTTATAGGCAGCAAAATCACGGGCTGCACCTGAGGCCACATAAATATCTTGGAGCAGCTCTTGCACCCTTGATCAGCAAGTGACTGCTACTAGCTGCCAGTAGAGACCGGAATATGGTGGCTTAAACAACTTGGGGTTCTATGTCCTCTTGTGGAAGAACCCAGAGGTGGGCAGCCCAAGGCTGTGGGACAGAAGGTTTGATAGGGTCTTAGGGCTTTTTATGCTTCTGACCCGTCATTCTTTTTTTTTCTTTTTTTAAATCAGAGTCTCACCCTGTTGCCCAGGCTGGAGTGCAGTGGCATGCTCATGGCCACCACAGCCTCGACCTCCTGGGTTCAGGCGATCCTTCCCTTTCAGTCCTCCAAGTAGCTGGAACTACAGGCATGTGCCACCATGCCCAGCTAATTTATTGTGGAGATGAGGTCTCACCAAGTTACCCAGGCTGGTCTCAAGCTCGTGGGTTCAGGTAATCCTCTCACCTCGGCCTCCGAAAGTGCTGGGATTATAGGCGTGAGCCACTGCGCCTGGCCCTGACCCACCATTCATAGTGTGTGGTTTTCCTCCTCAAGGCTGTTCATGGCCACAAGATGACTGTTAGAACTCCAGTTATCCTGTCTGGGTTCCAGGAAGGAAGAGGGAGGGGAAGACAGGAAGGGCACAATTCTTGCTGCATCGACCCCTTAAGGAACTTCCGTGGAAACCCCACCCAGCGAGTTCCACTCTCATCTGTTGGATTCCCTCTAGCGACAAAGTGTCTTGAAAATCCAGCCTTTCGGCTGTGTGCTTTTTGCCTGAATAGAGACAGGATTTGCCTCATTACCAAGACAGAAGGGCGGCACGACTACAGCAAGGCAGCGGGCGGTCCCTGCCGCCCTCCGCTTCCTCCACTCTGTTCCCATCACTTATGGGCACCTTGTAGCCCCCTTCCTTCCCCACCTCCATGTGGTGGAGCCCAGGGCCTGGTGAGCAGGATTTGAGGAGGGTGCGTTGACGCCAGCTAGTTGTTACTGAGGGCTTGCTCTGGCCCCGGCACTGTTCTAAAAGCTTTGCACGCCCGAAGAGGGATGGCCAGCCTTGGTGGTGTCCTGGTGGGGGGACTGGGAGGCACAGGAGGGCTTCCCCAGCCGGGGGTAGCTCAGCAGTGGCCAAATGGGGACACCAAGGAGCCCGGCTTTCGGGTGAAGTGTGGGGCTCTGACGGCAGCCAGCAGGTTTAGAATTCTTGTTCCACTTACTTGGCGAGCCATTGAGTTTCTCTCTGGCTCACGTTTTCATCGGTAAAACCGGCATAATGATAGTTCTTGCTTCGAGGGTGTGTATTCGTTTCCTGTGGCTGTTATAACACGCTGCCTCAAACTGCGTGGCTTGAAGCAACAGTGATTTGTGCTCTCCCACTTTGGGACGCCAGAAGCCTGAGATGGCAGGGCCACATCCCTTCGGAGGCCCTCTGGGAGAAGCCGTCGCTGCCTCTTCCGGCTCTGGTGGCTGCCTGTGCTCCCTGGCCGTGGCTGTGCCCCTCCCATCTCTGCTCTGCTTCACGCCGCCCTCTCTGCAGTCTGTGCCCGCCTGCCTGGCTCCCTCAGAAGCGCACTTCTGGTGGCGTCTCGGGTCCACCTGAACGGCCCAGGATGGTCTCTCCCGCTCAAGGCCCTTCACCTAATCGTGCCTGCAGAGACCCATTTTCTAAATAAGCTTCCGTGGGTCAGGCCTGGACCGGAGGCTCCCGTGGACCGGGATCTGCAGAGGCTCAGATGCGGGCCTGTGCTCAGTCAGCCGCAGTAAACGCCCTCACGGGAGCGCTGCCGCCTCGAGGGGCTCTCTGAGAGCAGGAGCTTGGGCGGCCACGTTTCCTTCTTTCTGACAGAGCTGTACCAGAACTAGCCACAACGGCCGTGGATTCGGCGCCACCCTCCCGGACTGTGCGTGGGACACCACAGCTCTCCTGTGATCCTCATGATGGCTCCACTGTGGTGGCCGGTTTATGGCTGAGGAAGCTGGGGCTCAGAGAGGTTGTGCTACTTGCCTGAGATCTCACAGCCAGCAAGTGCAGAGCTGGGACTCAAGCTCATTCTCCTTCCCTTCCACTGCGCAGATGGGTTTTGAACATGCGTGGTGAGTGCTCCGAGGCACTTCTGTGGACGTGAAGTGCAAGACGGAAGGGCCCAAGGAGCCAGGAAGGAACGTGCACAGGAGCACATCACCTGGGCGGCGCTGAAAATCATGAGAGCGATTACGGAGGACGTGGCTGCACCGAGTTGCAGAGTGTCACCTCCGTCTCTACGCGACCGTAGCCAAGTGGCACTTGTCCCAACCTTGTCCTGCTTTCTCTGCGGTGAAGAGTGCTCCTTCCCGAGCCCAGGCAGCGTCACCGGTCCTAGCTGTGACTCTGACGGTCTCACAGGTGGGCTCTGACCACACGCTTTGCAGTTCATCTTCATCCCGTGTTTCCCTGGCCCCCACAGACCCTCGGGCTCTTACAGCAGAAAACTCATGGCTGCTCATTCTCTCACACATGTGTTTTGTCTTTCTGACCGGCAGTGCAGGGGCTGAGATGGATCCATCTTGGCCCCAGTTTCTAGTTTCACGTCCCAGACGTGGCGGTGCCCAGCAATTGCTCCGAGGTGAGCAATGGGGAAAACATCCCCTAAAAGGTCCAGGGGCATGGAGCTGCTGGCACGGGAAGTTCCCCTTGCGCCGTGAGGATGGCTCCCACGGGCTGGTGCATCCTGACCGTGGTTCATCCCGCCTGCTTCTGGAGGTGTCCCCCTTGACCTATATCCTAGCATGGCCTTGGCAGTGTGGTGTTCTAAGCGCCATCTTGTCTCCGGGCAGTTGCTCTTGTGAACCTTCTCGGCCCCACTGGATTCCCCACATCGGGAGGCAGACGCCTCCTCAGCTTGAGTCAGCACTAGGATGTAGGTCAAGGATGTCTTGAGGGACAGGGAGGGCTCAGCCTTCCACGCGGGGCTGTCCTGCGGCTCCTGTAAACAGCGCAACGGCTCGCCAAGGCTGCCCTCCAACAGCATGCTCTGTGGAAGTCAGAGGCTGCCTCCCGCGGATGGCGCTCCCAGAGACGCCTTTGCTGTTGTGCTTGGGCAGGAGTTGTGTCTTCCAGGACTCAGGGAGCTGGAGCTTCAGTTCTCCTGTTGCCAGCACAGAGGATGTTCCCCACTGGGGGCTGGCTGCACAGACACCGAATAGCTTGCCACCTCTTCCCCGCACTTCTACTCTCTCCCGCTTCCTTCTTCACTTTCAACAAGTTTTCACCAAGTGGTTACTGCGGTTTGGGGTTTGTGCTAAGTACTATGGAAATATGACTTGCAGACTCAGATGCACACGAGGATTGTATGAGTCAGAATAGGTCCGGTTGGGGGCAACCCACAACCCCCGATTCTCAGGGGCTTAGCATCAAAAAGGTTTCCCTCCAACCTGCTCAGGTTCACGGAGGGCCCATGACTCCAGGGCAGCTGTCTGCCTGGGCAACCTGGCAACCCTAGCCGCTTTGGTCTCGAGGCTTCCTGGCCTCTGCAGGAGGCTTCCCCCGCAGCAGAGGAAGAGCGAGTCTTGCAGTGACAGATGCCCTGGCCCAGACGTGACTCAGGCCATTTCCACTCAGCCTGTTTGCCAGGACCCCAAGACCCACCTAACCGCAAAAGCAGGAGCTTTGCACTCTCCTTCTGCTGGGTGGGAAGAATTTGAATGGGCAAACCCTGGAAAACTCCACTGTGAGAACCACTTGGTGCGCTTAGAACAAATAGAGGTGCACGGCCTTGCCACCAACAAGTCTGACTCAATCGCCCTGAAAATGGGGTCTGGGAACCTGAAAACTTGGCAAATGTCTTGCATGGTCCTGATGCCAGGGTGTATGGGTAGACATTGAGGAACCCTGCTTTAGAAGACCAAATCCCCTCTCAGGGTGACTGTGGGCTGTTGAGGTGAGAAGACTGATACGTGTCTAGAAATGTGCAGAACACGCCACTGCATGACGCAGCGCTGAGGCATGCAGCCTCATAATAAACCAGCAAACGCTCCCCTCCCGCTGACGCGTCATTTTACCTCTCGCATGAGTGACTTTGCCAGGTAAGTCGTGGCAAGACCTGGTCTCTGAGGTGATGGAGAAAGGTCTTGGGCAGCGGGGACGTCAGCTTCTTTTAGCAGATTGAAGGCAGCAGTGTGCCTGTGGCAGTGTGAGTGTGTTCAGCGGGGTTCGGTTACTGGCAGAACATGGCCAAGAAGCACGGAAAGGCAGACATCCCCCGCTGGAGGACAAGACCTTCTGTTTCCTGCCCATCAGGCTGAGCCCAGACAGCACACCGGGGTATCTGGATCTCATCTTTGCCCTGCCATGCCCGTGGGCGACCAGTGCCAACTCCAAGGTCAGGCAACTCTGCCTACGCTGGGGCTAGTGGGCCAGGCTGTGGCTGACTCGGCTCTTCCCCTGCCTCTTCCTCTTCCTCCTCCTCCTCCTCCCAGTCAGCCTCTTCAGTCAGGAGCTGTAGTCAGAGGCTGCTTGGCCGAGGCCTCAAACACAGTGGCTTAAACATCTTCATTCTTATGAGTATTGCTCACCCCAAAGAGACCCAGAAGTCGGCAGTCCTCAGGGTCCCGAGTTCCTTCTGGCTTTCCCTTGACCTGGGGGTGTGACGCTCCCTCCTCCTCGTCGTTTCAAGATGACTGCTGAGGCTCCAGCCATCTTGGCTTCATCTCAAGCATGAATAAGGAGAAGAGCAGAGGACCCAAAGGATCTTGGCCAGCCACGTCTGAGAGGCGCCACCGAGCGAATTCTGCTTGTAGCCAATTGGCTCGAACTGTGCCGCGTGACTGTTCCAAGTTGCAAGTGAGGCTGAGAGGTGTGACGGCCACTACTGGAAAGTCCCAGGGTCAGGCATCCGGACTTCTTACTCCATTCTCTTGCACTGGGAAAGGTGGGTCTCTGACTCTTGGGGCAGGAGGGGGCCAGCTTTTGCTTCTGGGCAGACACACGCAGGCTCGGCGGGGCACAGAGGCAGAGGACCTAGGGTGTGCACAGACGGGCCAGCACCTCAGCCCTGAGGCCTGGGAGGAGAGGCAGCCAGCCAGAGGCAGATGGAGTCCTCTCTCTCCAGCTCTTAGGCAGGCAGTGCTCTCTTTAAATTCCTTTCCTTTTCATGTTGCTGTGTCATAAGTTTCAGTTTACACTTTAGAAAAAGTCAAGGTGGCTGTCAGCCCTATCAGCAGGTTCCTGGGAAGAAGAACCGCATCTTTGGAAGGCAGGCCTAGCAAGCGGGAGCTCATAGGGACACATGCTGAATTTCTGAGAAATGTTCACTGGATGTTTTCTGATGGCCACAAGCTGTACCTTGGACCTAGGCATAATTAGATAAGTGCCTTATGCGTGAGGGGGACCAAAAAAACCCAGAAGTGTTTTTCTGAAGGCATGCCCTTATAGTGCAGGCTTTCCCCGCTAGGTCAGTGTTCTAGAAACCCATCGGCATCAGTGTGCCAGTAGTGTTGTTGGGAGAGGCTGCATTCGACTTCAGTGACATTTTTTCTGGAGATTCTTTCAATGAGTTTGCCCATTTTATGATGGGTGATTTATGAGAGAGAGTGCCCGCCCACACCATGCTGAGTGTTCAGCAGTTTTTGACCAAAACCAACATGACCTCCCATGTCCAGTCCTCCCTATTCATCCTATCTTGCCCCAAGCAACTTTTGTGTGTTTGTTTCCCTGAATGAAAAAAGTCCTCAAAGGGAAACGTTTTGCCGATGTGGAAGAGGTGAAACCAAAACTGGCAGAAGCACTAAAAGACATCACAACTGATGATGTCATCTTCTTTTTGAGCAGTGGTAAAAGCGTCTCGATAGGTGTATTGCATCAAAAGAAGAGTATTTTGGAGGTGACTGAAGTTTGAACATGTAAGAATAAATACCCAATTTTTTAATAAAATAAATTCTTGGCTTTTAGGTCTCTCGCACTTGTAGGATTTTTTTTTTTTT
>NW_007248774.1:62903-94229 GCF_000164805.1 Carlito syrichta
GCCGCTCCCGGCCACCGCGGCCTCGACCTGCTGGGCTCCAGCAATCCTTCCGCCTCAGCCTTCCGAGTAGCCGGAATTACAGGCGCGCGCTACCATGCCCAGCTAATTTTTTGATTTATTGTAGAGATGAGGTCTCGCCTGCCCGGGCAGGTCTCGAACCCACGGGCTCAGGCAATCCACTCACCTCAACCTCCCAAAGGCATGGGATTACAGGCTAAGCCACCGAGCCCGGCTTGTATTTGGTTTTAAGGGAACCAGATAATGAACTTGGATGGATTATACCCTAACCATTGCTGTGAGAAACAACTCAGTGTATCTCTGCCAGTAGTGAGGCAGTCTACTGCCAACATGTAGAGAGGGTCACACGCAAAGACCCTGTTGTATCTTGTGGCCTGGCCTGATTTGCAGGACAAGAAGAGCAGTTACGGGCCAAGTATGCCCAGCCCCATATCCCCAGCAGACTTCTCATGTCTATGAATTCATAGCTCCACCTGCTGATGCCTGACCTGGGGCCCGGGACTGGACAAGCATGCCTGAACCAGGCAGCTGCCTGGGATTCTGACTCTGGAAGGAGAAGGAGAAGAATAAAAGGATCACTGGGCTCTGTGCTGAAGGGGGTGGAAAGGGAGGAGCTCAGAAGTCCATGCCAAAGAGCAAATCTTCTAGACATTTCTAGATCCAACTAGTCTAATGATGCTAGAGTTGCCCGGACACTCACTGTGGACCTGGAGTGAACAAAACTGCTCATCCCACCCAGAGCAGCTGCCTGACTGCTCTGTTCAAGACACTGGGTCACACCCTTGGGGAAAGACTGGGGTTGGAAAGACTTAGAAGTGAGACCCCTTCGGGGTGGCCATGTCGTCTTCTCTGGGGGAGGTGAGCCCCCTCCCCAGTGTAGTTTGCATGCTTCACACAGAGCTCCAGCCCCAGAAGTGCTGGCTGGATGACTGGGAGAGGACGCTTGAACGTACTTTTGCAGAAAAAGCAAAAAGATGGAAAAGGTTTTGGGGTGCGGAAGAGCAGAAGAGAGAAGTGCTGCATGATACCTGGCAGGTGCTGATCACTTTTTAAAATGAATCAGGAGAATGGCTTTTTCTCGGAGCTGCAAAAAAGAGAATCAAAAGCATGGTAAATGGGAAAGGGGAAAATGAAAAGGCACAGTCACACGATGATGGGAGCAAATGGTAGGGGATTCGGAGAAGATGCAAATAGTAAAATTTAAGCGATTAGAGAAACAAATGACAATTCTGAGGCTGACTTTCACCTTGGATCAGCCACATGGTTGCCAAAATGTCTAGACTTCCAAGCACACAAGAAAGCGCTCCTTAGATTTAGTCCCTAGATTTCCTTCGATTGAACCAAACAGCCAGCTGTCCTCGAACTAATTAGTGAGGTCCAGGGTGGGCTGGTTGGGGGTGAATGGCACTGAATGACCGGGTCTGAGTCATGAGTCCTGCCCTGACAACACCATGTTAGGGGAACTTGGTGTGCTCATAGGCTAGGCTGAGGCACTTACTTCAACAGTGGTGCTGGGGATGGAACACCGTCCAAAACACAGAGAACGAGATGGGAAAGGTGTGCTCCCAAGCCTCGAGCCTGGGGTATGGGTGCTGAATCACCAGAACTTTAAGATTTTTCTTGGGTAACTCCTCTCTGCTCTTTGAGAGCATATTTAGGCATCACTACCTCAGGGAAACGCCGCCTGACCTGTCTTCCACTCCAGGTTAGATGTCCCAGAACACAGTCTGTTTTCATAACTCTCCTTCCAGGATAGGAGCTCCTGCAAGGCAGGGACTTTGTCTTTGTTTCTGTATCCTTGGTACAGTGCAGGTCTTGATGTAATTGATGTTTTCTGGGTGACTGAGAGAGAATGCATGCATGTACATTTGCAGGAATGTTTCCTAGAATGGGACACGGCCTCCTGCCCAGAGGGGACACAGCTACGTTGGGATGGCAGCCCTCAGGAGTGGTAGGAGCATCTGCTTCATGAAGCCGGTACTTCTGGGACTGGAGCTCTGGTTAGAGCTCTGTGCTAAGCACGTAGACTGCAATGGGGGGGGAGTCTACCTCCCCAGGAGAAGACAATATGGCCACTCCGAAGTGGTCTCATCAGTGCTGCTCTTGTCTCTGATTCCCAAACCCCAGGGACTGAGTCTACCCTTACTCTGGGGCCCCAGAAGTGTGTCTGGTCATACCAATCTTAGGATTCTATTTTCTTCACATTCACCCCTTTCTTTCTATTGCACCACCCCCTGTGGGTCTCCTCACAGTCTCCCTGCCTCTCATCATCTTTTCCTGACTCTAAAACTTGCACACCATTGCCCTAAGAATGGTCCTTAAACACTGATTACCATGTTATCACTTCATGAAAAACTTCAGTGAGTCCTCAGTGTTTCCAATATTAATTCTAAGGCTCATTTCAGGCTCTCCCCAGAGTTTGCATCCTTATTTCTCACGTCTCACTTTTCCAGATCTGTGTACCCACCTATAACCTGTTCTCCCCATATGACCTGCACTGCTTCCTCCTCACAGCTCATGCTCTGTCCCTCTGAGTGCCCTCACTTTTCCCTCGGA
This sequence comes from Carlito syrichta, assembly GCF_000164805.1. Lineage (NCBI taxonomy): Eukaryota > Metazoa > Chordata > Mammalia > Primates > Tarsiidae > Carlito > Carlito syrichta. The sequence continues at coordinate 65,478 of NW_007248774.1, forward strand.
AACAAATCCAATCCTACCTCTCCTTAATTCCTGCATTTTTCACAAGGTGTTTTCTGATCTTTTTTCCCACAGCAATCTTTTCCTTCTCTGCACTATTATACTCCTAGAAAAGTTGAACCTATGTCTGTTGTCTCAACTACTCCATTGACACTTAATCATGTGCTTCTTTGTACAGGTACTTGCCTTTCCATTACTAGGTTACAAAGTCTTTTGTATTCCTGCACAGCACCTAGACAAGTGCTGGGCATGGAGTAAGTGCACAATAAGTGTTAAGTGAAAAAGTAAAGGGAAGTGTGCTGAGTGAAAGGGGGCAAATGGGGAACATGGCTTTTGAGTTCTTTGGTTTTGCTTTAGTTCAGTGTGAATACAATGTGTGCCTTTTGGCTTGACATTTAATTGTGGAGGCTCCTTTCTACATTGGTAAATTGAGGATAATCTTACCAGCTCTACAGAAGATACAGATTATGGGAAAAGCAAATAAGAAATCATACATGTAGGTATTTTATGAACTCCTAAAGGCAAACTACTAGGGTTTCTCTTTTAATTTAAATTATAAAACATTTTCCTTCTTCCTTTCAGACTTGCGACCTTATTCCTCGAAAGAGGGCCCAACAGGATAGGCAGTATTTACAAAAAGGCCATTTACAGACACTTTACAGATGGGACCTATTCCACAGAGATCCCCAAACCTTCCTGGCTTGGATTCTTGGGCCCCATCTTGAGGGCTGAAGTGGGGGACGTGGTTGTCATTAATTTAAAGAACTTTGCTTCCCGACCTTACTCTCTACATCCACATGGCGTTTTCTACAACAAGGATTCAGAAGGTAAATATAAATCATCTATTGTTGGAGTCTTGTTTCTATTCTGTAAGTAACTGTCAGCTGCAGTGAAAGGGATTCCAAGAGCACAATGCACATGTCTGTCTGTCTTCTTCTTCCGGTCTCCTTCTCTCTCCTCCATCTACCTGTCCCCTCCCTTCCTCTCCTTCCCCTTTCTTTCCCTTATCTCCTTCCTCCCTTCTTTCTTGCGCTTCTTCTTGTTGACAAAGAACTGAGTGAGGGACTCCTTGGCATGTGCTCCACCCAGCCCCAGAAGCACACCAGCTTTCTTCCTTGTCGCTCAGGTGGGCCTGGGTGCACACTGGCCCAAGAGCCACATGCTCCTGTCACCGGTGACAGCCTCAGCTGTGGTGGGGTTATCTCTGCAGGAGCTGTGGCCCTGCTGTAGGCTGCTGTCTTTCCTTTCTGAAGCCCTGGCTTTTTGTGTAGACTTGAGGAGTTCCAACTGGTCAGCTTCTGAATTCCTCTCTAATTAAAAAAAGCTAAACATCAGTCTTAGACTTATGAGATGGAAGTACTTCAACGTCAGAAGTGTTTTTGCACCCCTCATTGCATTCTTGCTCATGACTGGGTGTAACGGGTTGAAAGGTGCTGCCCCTGCCAGGTGACACCTCTGGGAAGCGTGTCGGCACAATGCCATGGACTCTGGTGCACACGGGTGCGACTCTGGAAGGGCAAATGTCCCAAGGCAGCTACATGTGTTTGGCCAATGCGCTCGCCAGGGCTGTGCAAGCAGCCAGAGGAGAACACTTTGCCGACGAGCCCAAGGTTGGTTTGTCCTCTGTTCTCGGCCCATTTCCTCCAACCGGAGGCAGCAAAGATGCGGCAGCTCCTGGGTGTTGAGGTTGAGCACATGACATTGTGGCAGGCAAACGTTAAGGAGTTTGCAAATGGAAGGTATCATTATGAGTGCATTTTCTTTCCTATGGTTTTATAAAAGTGCTGTTTATGCTGCAGGTGGAAAGAACAGATGCTTCTGCCTGTCTTTTTAAGTAAGGAGAAAATATGGCATCCTCAAGCCCTTCATTTTTGTCTTCATCACTCTTGTGTTTCTGGAAAGCGTACCTTACTGAAAAATCATGTAGGCCAGTGATTCCAAAGCTTCATGGAGCCACAGACCTTTTAAAAAAAACTGTGGTACGATACAAGTGTCCAGTTCAGTGGTACCAATTACATTTGCAATGTTGTATGACCATCACCACGATTTCCAGAACTTTTTCATCATTTCCAATAGAAGCCCGGGACCCATCAAGCAATACCTCCCATTCCTCCCTCCTTCCAGCTCCTGACGACCTCCACTCTACTTTCTCTCTCTATGGGTGTGCCTATTTTAGGTCCCTCATGTAAACGGAACCATACGATACTTGCCCTTTTGTATCTGGCTTGTTTCACCGAGCATAACGTTTGCAAGGCTTACCCATCCTGTAGCGGGCATCAGAGTTTCACTCCTTTTTAAGACTGAGTAATATTCAGTTGCACAGATATACTACACTTTGTGTATCCACTTAACGTTGATGGATGCTTGGGTCCTGTGGCCCATCTCTCGGGTACTGTGAAAAATGCTGCCATGTACTTCGGTGTATCATGGATCCTTCTGAGCACCTATGGTAGTCGTGAGCCCTTATCAGAAAAATATGTATGTGTGCAAAATTTTGAACTCACCTTTAAGGGGTTTTCCTAGCCCCAAAACACTCCTGGGACCCTAAATTCAGAATACTTTAAATGCTGCTTACCCAGGAAGCCTCCTCAATGTCCTGTCAGTAGACTCTCCCACCTCAGGAAGGAATGTGTTGGTTTACCTCATAGCACCTATTCAAAGCAGTGCAGTAAAAGCAGCCTTTTCGGTCGGCTTCCTTGAGTGTGTCTGTGTCTGCATTAGACGGTAGGCTTCCCAGGGGCACAGATTATTTTGCATCGCTGGGTCCTGCTCCCCAGTACCTGGCCCCGTGCCTGGCAGGCGAAAAGCTCTCTCTGTGCACTTTCTGGTATTGTGTAGCCTATGGGCTTAGTAGATATGATTTATATTATTATGAGACTGAAAGTAATTTAAAGTTAGTGTGTAAAAGAAAGTTAAGGAAGTAAATAAGTAAAAAAGTAGTTTGCACACTACTGATCACTTTGAAGGGAAGTCAGACACACATGGATTCAAATCTGGCTCAGCCACACGCTAGTAGTGTTTTCTTAACATAGTCAAAGAAGTGGACATTGATGCCTATCCCGCTGGGCTGCTTTAAAGAGTGAAGATGATAATATATACAAAACTGGCACGTCGTAGGGACTTAACCGTCGGTTTTCCTGGCAACCCTCTCCAAACATCAAGTTACGTGTTCATGATAGAATTTGTTTAAAATTTATCGTTAGGTTTTTTTAGTTGCATCTTTTCTTTGGCTTGCCTTGGCTATACTGGCTCTGGTTGTATTGTTTGGATTTGTATTCCTAATGCCTGGCATATTTTTTTTAGCATGTGGTCTATATCTGGTTCATATAGTTGAATGAGTGAACGAGTGAATGCGTGGCAAATGGACCAGGAGTGTGTCCACATCCCTCTCCCTCTGTGTCCCTCACCCGCCAACCTTTTCTCAGTACCAGTCCAACTCCTCTCAGTCCTTCGAGGTCCCTCAAATCCAGCCTTTGTTTTGAAGCTTCTGACCATGACAACGTGCACAGACTGGCGGTCTAGCTTCCGCCCAGGTGGTTTCACACTATTTTTAGCAGTGGACTTTCCTTAATTGAAGACTCCTGTGTGGTCCTAGTTTGTAAAACTGGGAGGGAGGGGCTGCTCTGCCTGCTTGCCCACCCGAGACTTGCACTCTGCACAGTACAGGTCTTTCCTGGGGTATCCCATGCATTCTGACCCAAAGTCACTTTCAGTGCCTCACCCTGCTTTATTCTCCAATTGTCCCACATGTTCATAATATGTATGCTGGTCTGCCCAGCAGGACTGTAAGATCCCTGAAGGCAGGAAGAATGCCTCACACTTCCTTCCTGTCGTTTATGAGACCCACACAGGTGCTGAGTCTGTAATAAGTCCCCAAGGAGTGCTCATTATTTCTTCTTCCGCTTTTCCTTCCCTTCTTGAGCTTATGTCAAGGGTAGTGAGATCTTCCCGACCGGTGGAGTAGCCCATCAGAAGAGTCCCTGTTACAAACATTGCCTAAGCTCCTGGTTCTATGCAAATCACTCGGTATACACTGCCTCACTTAATTCATATTTCCCTGTGGGGTAGATGTCCACACTCAAATTTTACCGATAAGAAACAGAGGCATTGTGAGTTTAAGTACCTTGCCTCACGTTCCATAACAAGGACGTTTTTATTCAGTTATGTTTGATTCCAAAACTCTGGCCCTCTCCGCTCTAGCCTGCGATCCCTGTGTTTTAACCATGCTTCGTCTTTTCTTGGAAGGAGCCCTATACCCAGATGGAACATCTGGAAAGAATAAAAATGATGACATGGTTCCTCCTGGCGGAAACTACACCTACGTCTGGCCAGTCAGAGAAGAATACGCACCTGCCCCAGCGGACGCCAACTGCCTGACCTGGGTTTACCATTCGCACATCGACGCTCCAAAGGACATCTGCTCTGGGCTCATCGGCCCCCTGCTGGTGTGTAAGGAAGGTAAGGGGGCCTTCCCATGCCCCCCGAGGTTGCACCCAGGTAACGGGTGTGTTGAAGTGTAGCCAGATTCAGGTCTGAACCTCCCTTGGTCCACACGGGATATGCTGCTTCTTCCAAACTTTCTTTGAGAGAGGGAAATTCTTCTAATGTGGAAGACCAATCAGCCAGCCCAGCAGAGGGCAGCAGTTCGGATCCTAGAGTCAGCAGAGCATTTTAGAGACTTACGTGCTTATTATTGTGTTTTAAATTATTGTATTCCATAACGCCACATGTGGGAAGGCGAACACATGGTTGAATAACCAGGAATGCTTTTTGCTTCATTTCACTCAAATAGTCAGTTGGCTATTTTGTTCCTTATTAACTGATTCAGTGTGTCTGTGCTTTGCCAATAAAGTCAACTTCCTTTAGGGAAAGCCCGGTTTCCAAGTCAGCTGTTTTGTGGCTTTTTTCTTCTGTAATGCTGTCATTTTCATCTGAAGCTTTGCTGCTGCTTTTCTGTTGAGGGCTATTCTTGTACACACAGGTCTTTAGCAGATTCAAACGTACCCAACACTATTGGCAGAAAGAAAAGATCATCTTGATTTAGCTAGCCTTGAACTTTTTTCTCTACCTTTTTTTAAATGTGCCTGGTAGGTAAGCCATCTTGATTTAGTTCTCTACTCTTTGAATGTGCCTGATAGGTACTCTGAATAGGAATTCAGGGACCAGGACTGATGTAGATCGAGAGTTTGTTATAATGTTCACGCTTGTGGATGAGAACCAAAGCTGGTACCTTGATGAAAACATCCAGCGTTTCTGCACTGACCCCAAATCAGTTGACAAAGAAGATGCTGTTTTCCAGAGGAGTAACAAAATGCACGGTGAGTGTCTCCTGCATTCTCAGACACATAGCAGTGCCTTCCATTCTGTGAGGAATGTGGAACACAGCAGCGGTGGACCTAGCTTGGCAGAGTTTATAACTTAGCGATGAGAATGGTTAGAAAGGGATATGAGACATGATACAGACCAGAACCTAAAACAATCTGAGAGAACACTGCAGTAGATACAGACTAAATTTGTCAGACAGGGTAGACAAAGTTGTGATATAGGAAATTGAGGGATCAGTGTTATACTGTAATCAGGAAAGAGTCCAGGTGAGCCCAGAGGATGGGTGGGCTTAGAGCAGCCAACAGGAGAAAGGAGAATGAAATCACCATCATGTAAGAATTCTGAGTTTTGCAACCTCTTGCTCTATCCAGCAGCCGTCTTCTGAGTGGAGGCTAAATGTTAAGAACTGTGCTGTGCATGGGGCTTAAACACTCGTGAATTTGTTGTGTTTCTCAGGTATTCTTTAAATCAACAAAATGTATTGCATATCCACTATATACCAGACCCTGCATTTGTTTAAAATAGTGAGATTTCCTAGCTACCCTATCAGCTGAGATAGAATACTTAACCATGCCTGTTTTGCAGAGCAGTGGTTTAAAGTAGCATTTTAGGACATGGGGACTGAGTGGTCCCCTTCCGCTTTTCCCCTAAGAGTTCTAGTGAACATAAAGGAAATTGTCAATGTAAACATTCCACTTCATTCATTGACAAATCTCTTCCATCTCTTGCTTGTCTTTGTCTCTTAGAATTGTCTAACCAAGGCAGCCTCAATGTAGTCATAAAAACATAAAAGGGGGTGAACTGAAGATCATTTGACTTCCTCATTTGCAGATGATGAGGTCAAGTGACCAGCAATGACTTATCTAAGGTCAAAGTGATCATTAGTGCCTGAGACCTGATAGAAGGCCCCACAGCAAATACATGTTAACTTTGCTGTGTTTGATTCTCAAGCGTGTCGAGGCGCGATTGTCAGAACACTGACTGTTTGCTTTGCACACGTGCTCTGTTCCTTCCAGTGACCTTTCAACAGCCTCGTACGTGGTGATGCTTGGAAAACATTTTAGGAGGAAAGAGAGGGAGGGAGAGAAGGAGAACGGGAGGGAAGCAGAGAAAATGATGATGGATGAGGTCCGCGAAGACCTAAATTCAGGTCATTGTTTTGGCCAGTTTTATTCCTGCGCTCTACAAAATGGGAGTGATTATCTCAAATATTGCTGAACACGACTAATTATAATGATTTAAAACTCACCTGCTCCCATAGTCCCTTACTTACTCTGTATTTATTCTTTTGGAATGAGAATGTTCAGCAAAAAGAAATGAATTACATAATCAAATATAGAATGTTTAAAAAATAAAAGCCAGCCTGTATGCTGAAGTAGGTGTTTGCAAACCATCCGATCCTTCTTCTTGACTGGCAAAGTCTTGAGATACGTTTAGGGGAAAAAACGTCTGTAGGAGACGCTCAACAAGTACATAAAGATATATTGCTCAATGTATTTAAATTGACTAAAATTATTTAGAATCAATTGTGCTGCCTAAGTCATCATTATGAGGGGAGACAAAAAAATTTTAAAAAACCCCAAAAACCTCTGGAATTATCTTTTGGAGGATGAACCCCTACTAGTGCACTCGGAATTTGTTCCTCCAGATCAAATATTTTATCTGGAAGGTCTGAGAAGCTTGCACCCCAGATTGTGGAAGAAGTGTCCCGAGTCGTGGCAAACTGGTGACTGGTTCTTCCACCATGACAATGCACCTGATTGTTCAGTGGCTTTTGACCCCAAAGAGCAGGCCCCTTGCGTCCCACCCTTCCTGTTCGCCCTGTCTCACCCCAAGCAACTTTTTTCTTTGTTTCCCTGGATGAGAGAGTCTTCAGAGGGAAATTAATGTTTTGCTGACATGGAGGAGGTGAAACAAAAAACAGCGGAAGAACTCAAAATCAATGAGTTCAAAAACAGTTTTGAGCAGTGGAAAAAGTGTCTTCATAGGTGTGTTGTATCGGCTGAAGAGTACTTTGATGGTGACTGATGTTTAAATGTGTAAAGTTTAAACACAAAATTTTAAAATAAATAAATTGTGGGGGTTTTGGGGTCCCCCCTCGTATATTGGTAACAGTTGCTTTTTAGCTCAGTTTGAATTTAAGAAGGGATGTTGTGACTTTTTAAAGCCTTGAACTAAGTTCTTTTCTGCACTTGATCAAGTCCCACCTGCCATTTGGATGGTAAAAGTTTTTAGTCCCAGGCCTATGGCATAAGCTCAATCAATCTGCCCAGAAACATGTAGTAAAAACTGTTTTTCCTCTGCTTTTTGTAACAAAATATAAGCATGTCTTATAAGGCCTTTACAATCCATTCCTTTTGGTCGCATCTTGCTACATGCTTTTGTCACTCAAGTATATGTTGTGTGCCAGTTTTTCTGTTTGCTCCCGATAGTTGTAAGGTGAGCAAGACGGGGTTCTAGTTCCAAGGTTCCCCGGGTCCTCTGGTGGAGACGGCAGATGTGCCGGAGACAGGTTAGCTCGGGAGGTGACCGGGCATCCTGGACACAAGGGCAGCTCCTGTTTTCTCCTGACGTCATGCCTGTGCACACAGCAGCTCTGGGGCTGTTTTCAGTGCATGCTGATCTTTACTGTGATTGAGTGCTTTTCTCTAAAAATAAAGGCCAATGCAAAGCTTTTCATTAATTCCTGCACGATATATATTTTTCAGAGCCAGGCTCTTATGCATGAATAAATTACAACGGACGGTCTGCACTGGCTTTCCAACCTTGCCAGAGTACACATTACCGGCATTTTCTGGTCCCACTTGCCTGAGCACTGGTGTGTTTCTGCTTTCAGCTCTCAATGGATACCTCTTTGGAAACTTCCCTGAGCCTGACATGTGTGTTGGTGACTCTGTGTCCTGGCACCTCTTTGGAATGGGGAATGAGATAGACATCCATTCCATCTATTTTTACGGTAACACCTTCATCAGCAGAGGGCATCGGACTGATGTCGTCAACCTGTTCCCAGCCACCTTCCTCACAACAGAAATGATAGTCGAGAATCCTGGGAAGTGGATGATTACCTGTCAGGTCAGCGACCATCTACAAGGTAAAAAGGACAAAGACATCTTAGATGCTCAGAGTGGCGCAGTTAAACCACACGGTCACTGGGCTCATCCAGTGCCTGTTCCTGGGTGGATTCTCATGCGTATTATATTCAGTTAAGTGTTAAATATGATGTAAAATTCCATGTTCATTTACTTGGCATCCTATCAACATATATTTATTAATCACCTCCCTATGAACTAGGTGGGAGCGATTGAAATAGTGATGAAACGTTAGGTGCCTACAATGTAGTATTGGACACAGTTAGATATTCACGACATGAATATAGTCTGAGGCAGACTGACATAAGCGCTCTTTGGGTGTGGTGGTCATACTCTAGAGCAAGCAGAGATGCTTCCTGGGCAATCAGAGGCTCATTCCTAAGATGAACCCTGCCATGTGGGTAGGAGCTAGTACGTGTTCCTGATAGAAGAAGCAGCGTGAATTGGGAAACACATGCTCCCTTGGAGCAACTGTGAGTAGACGAACACATTTTAGCATTGGAAAGCACTTTTGGATAATCAGGACAAATCCTCCATCCAATTATCGAATTCCCTTTTTTTGAATTGGAGTTTTATTCTGCTGCCCAGGCTGGAGAGCAGTGATGGGATCATGGCTCACCACAGCCTCGATCTCCTGGGCTCAGGAGATCCTCCTGCCTCAGCCTTCTGAGTCGCTGAGACTACAAGCACACGCCATTTCACTTTTTTGATTTTTGGTGGAGATGAGGTCTCAGTATGTTGCCCAAATTGGTCTTGATCTCCTGGACTCAAACAATCCTCTCACCTTGACCTCCTGAAGTGCTGGGATTACAGGTGTGAGCCACTGCACCCACCCTTGCCCTTTTGAGCAACTCTTGTAAGTAATTGTGACAGGTCATCTCATCTCTGGGCTGTTCTGTTGGAATGCCTTTTTTTTTGAGTTGGAGTCTCACTCTGTCGCCCAGAATGGAGTGCAGTGGCCGCTCCCGGCCACCGCAGCCTCGCCTGCTGGGCTCCGGTGATCCTTCCGCCTCAGCCTGCCAAGTAGCCGGACTTACAGGCATGCGCTACCACGCCCGGCTGATTTTTTTTTATTTATTGTAGAGATGAGGTCTCGCTGCCCAGGCGGGTCTCGAACCCGCAGTCTCAGGCAATCTACTCACCTCAGCCTCCCAAAGGCACGGGATTACAGGCTGAGCCACCGAGCCCAGCCGCCCTTTTTTTTTATATTGAGACAAAATCCACTGACCTAAAGCTTTCTTTGTGGCTTATGATAGGTTCATGGTAAGCACTTACCGACTTAGATGCCGGTTGAATGATTTGGTCCTGGTTCCTGGGACACCATGGAATGTGTCCTTTCTTAGATGGACAGTAAGGTTCATATTTGCCAGAGGAGCAAAGAGCAAGAAGCCTGGGGAGGCAGAGGGGCCCTGAACTTTGAGTGGCAAGGCTAGGGAGGTGGGGTGGTGCCTGGGAGGGCAGTTGTGATCCTGGGATCCTCGGGCTCACCGGTGACTTAACCAATGCAGTGACTTAGAAACATAAATATGATGTGTGTGTGCAGAGAGGACTGAATGGAGAAATTCTGGCACTGGGCGCCATTAAGGAGCTTTGGCAACAACAGAGTTACGGAGCACACAAAGGGTCAGCCTAAGATGGTGAAAACAACAGGGAAAAAAGGTGTCCGTGGGATAGACACAGAAGAAACAATGTCTGATTAAATTTGGACACTCTATTTGGAAGGCTGAGGCGGAAGGATTGCCTGAGCCCAGCAGGTCGAGGTTGCAGTGGCTGTGGATATGACACGGCACTCAAGCCTGGGCAACGGAGTGAGATTCCAACTCAAAAGACAACAACAACAACAAAAAATTTGGATATTGACTAACTACACACAGTCACTAGTTGGTACAGAGGACCAGCTGTTCAGGGCTACTTTGATAACACCTTCTTGTTCCCGTCCACTGTAAGCAACAAGTTTCAGCATAGCCAGCTGAATTACTTCAATTAAATTCATCTCAAGAGTTGATCAGTTAATTTGTACTGGGTACTCCTCTGGGAAGACAAAGATGACCACGGCAAGGCTCCTAGTCTCAGAGGGCCTCATGCTATGAAATCTGGGAGGAAGCTGCAGGTTTAAAATCCAGACATTAGCAGCTATTTGAGACTAGTGAGACTGCTAATTTGGCCTGCAGTTGTGGCCAGATGTAGCACTGAAAGGCAATATTCACTGAAACAGTATTTCCTAAACTGTACATGTTCTCAGAAAAAATAATGTAAAAAACTTAGAAAATACATATAACTTTATTTTTTAAATCTCGAGTCCCGTATAGAGACACTGGCATTACATTTTGATGAATATCGTCCCTCAATATTTTCTGTACCTTAATGTGTACATGTACATGCCATTTATACAACGAAAACAGTCAATTAACACTGCCCGATAACTACTTTCTCCAGTTATTAACGTTTTAGGAGTATATGTTCATGTCAGTGTACATAAAGCTGTTTCCTCACTGTTCATGCTTCCACTGCCCACCATAAGGGCTTCACACCTTACTGAACCAACATTCTGTTGCTTAAACTTAGATTTTCCCCCATTTTTTGCTATCATACACGGTAACCGTTATTTACAGGTATGTCTGTATTTTCTCCTGAATACTCCTAGCTTTGGGAAAACGCCTAACTTTGGAATTCTTGGATTCAGAGCATGATCTCTTCTTTAAGCTGTGGATACATATTGCCAAATCCTCTTTTAGGAATTGTTACTCTTCCGCCCCTCCCCCAATTCCTCTGCCAACGCTGAGAATTACTAGTCTTTCTAGTCCTTACCAATCTGATCAATGAACAACAGTGCCATCTGATTATGATTAAGGTTGAGTTTCTTTTCATTTGTTTTTTGGACAATCTTATCTCTTTTGTGAATAAACTATTTCTGTCCGGTGCCCATTTGCTATTGGAGATCTACTTTTTTCTTCCTAATTTGTAAAAGTGATCTGCACATTAATCTTTTGTCATATTTATTGCAAATATCCCTCAGCCCCACCATTTATCCTTTGTTTTTAACTTTGTTCATGATCCAGTTTTCTGTACAGAAGCTTCAAATGTCCATGAAGTCAAATCTATCGGTCTTTCCTGAACGATTTATTTTTGTGAGCATTTATACTCTGGCTTGTGGTTTTCGTCTGTTCTGCAGCTGGTATGCTGGGGCAGTACAATGTTGACAGCTGCAAAGGTGATGTTTTTCACCCCAAGATGAATGGTCAACAGAGGCGCTACTTTATAGCAGCCGAAAAAGTTCTCTGGGATTATGGTCCTCAAGGCTACAACAAATTCAGCGGTCTTGCCCTAAATGCCTCTGGCAGGTAAGTGCTCCCTGCTGGTGTTCTTAAGCCTTCCGTCAGTCAGAGAGGCATGTGGGGGAACACCAATCCAGGGCCTCCCTGTGAACTCGTTTGCATTCCAGGTATGCTCTGATGAGTGTGTCCTGCAGAGAGGGCATGCGTCACTGCTCAGGGCGCGCTTAATGCTGTATCCTACTGCTGAGAGGTGGTAGAGCACTCGCTGTTTTGTGGCTTGTTGGCTGAGTCAAAACACCAGATCCAGCCACTCATCAGGCATTTCTTGAGTACGTACCATGTGTAAACAACAGTGCTGCATGCCATACTAAGCTGACAGGGAGCAGACTAAGACCTCAGCACATATGCGGTGGGCAGTCTTGAAGAGGGAATAAGACAGGAGCCTCTTTCAGTGGACACGAGCTGGCCAAGGAAAGTCACCTTTTCTGGTCTGAGGCCAGCCTGGTGTAAGCCCTATCTACGTACTGCAAATGCTCTTTCCCTCACGTCGCCTCTTAAGTGGAGCATCCCCTGACTTGAGTCATAATTCATCGTTTTCTCTCTGGGCTCCCATAACAAACAGCATTTTTCAACTGAATCTAGCAATTCTGTGATTTGCCATAGAATCATATGCAATGATGTCTGTGAAATCACACACAAAAAAATGTGATGTCAAGAATAATGGCTATTACCCTCTGATCCTTTTTATATTTGAAGGAAGGTTAACATTTTTCTTTGTGCTCAATGATATGACACCGTTTGCTTCTTTAAGTATAGATTTCACTTATTCACTATTTTATTCATTCATACATTCACTCATTCTTTCACCAACCTGATGTACGTGAATCTTGCCTAAAGAATTTGCATGAACCATCCATGGAAAACTCTCTGATACCAACACTCTCCATGGACCGACATTCTCCATAAACAGAATGATGAGAATTAGCATTTAAAATGATGTCTTAGAGGCCTTTTAGAATTCTGAAGTGCCTTCTCAAACATGAAAGACGAAACTGCATCCAATCCATACTGAATGTGACATACGGAAACACCATGCACAAGGTGATGTGCGGGATGCCAGGATGTCTAAGACAGCGTTCCCACCTTCAGGCCGTGAGAGTAGCTGCACGCACGGTGGAAGAAGGACTACTCTGCAAGTGACGAGTAGCAGCGCAATGGGTCCTTCACGCAGCAAGTCTTCTGGGTGTTCAGAGCGCTGAGACAGCAGGGATGCGCCACAGAGGAAGTGGGACTTCAGCAGGGTCTCGAGGAGCGGCAGAGTTTATGAGCAAAAGGCGGAGAGGGACATTCCACACGTGGGGCTTGATGCAAAGCACCTGCTGGGGAGGGGAGAGTGGGGCGATGAGGATGGTGGGAGTGGAGGCTGTGCTGCGGAATGGGGATCCGCATAGAGCAGCCGGGAGAGCTGGGGCTGGACGCCCACTGCAGAAGCCCTTGGTTCCCGTTGGACTTGGTCTGACTGCCAGCTGGAAGCCAGTGGAGAGTTTGGAGCAGGCAAACGAATGAAAACACGAGTTTGGAGACTAGAGATGCGAAAAGGATGTGGGGAGTCAGCCTGAGACCGGGGACGCAGAGTGTGCGGTCAGAAGGTTCATGCAGCACCCGGACCCAGGCCTGTGACAGGAGAGGAAAGGAAGGGAAAAGACACACCCCAGGCCCAGAAAGGGAAGGGTGCAGAGCCACTTGCAAGAGAGGAGGGACAAGATGAGGGCACGAGGAAGAGAAAGAAGACGGTCGACGTGGCTGTAAGGGAGACGGTACCACTGACGGAAACACAAGTCAGAACTTATGTCATTGCATTCACAACTTGGAAAGCTGGCATTTCGTGTCTATGGTTTACATGATAACTCTCTGCTAATGAAACAATTTGATTAGCTAGACACCCCATTCCTTACCATGCCAGATAGCAAAGAGCTTACTATTCACATTGGCATCAGCAGGAGATAGAGGGATGCATATTCTGCAGAGAAACCAGTTAGCTCTTTGCTACTTTGCAGGATGCCATTCCAGAACTCCAGTGCTGGTAAGTGAGGCTCTCACCTGTGCCTTCTTCAGTTGCTGGACCTCAGGGGAAGAAAGTACAGTGGTTAAGAGAGAATGAGCTTGAGTATCATCCCACCTCAGAGATTTTGAAGGCTGGCAGACTATCCCCGGGAACTTTGTTGCAACTATGCTGCCTTTTCTAGGGAGATGGGTGGGTGAGCGGGCTGAAGATGATAAAACAAGGCTCCACAGCGAAGGTGTTCACTGGCTATGTTGTGATGTGTTCTCAGTCAGATTCCTGTGTCTTTTCAGTGATTCAGAGCTCTACTTCACACAAGGGGACAGCAGGATAGGAGGAAAATACTGGAAAGCTCGGTACACTGAATTTGTTGATGCAACTTTCACTCAGAGAAAGAGACTTTCTGCTGCAGAAGTCCATCTTGGAATTCTTGGTATAGTAAAGCCATCCTTCGAGGTTTCAGCCCGGGGAGATGCTCGTGCCGGGCATAGACATTCCCTAGAATGGCTCTTCCCCTACACGGCTTCACTGTTTTTGTCTCTTTCAATGTCCTCCCTCCTCCTCTCGATGTGTTCCAGGCCCGGTCATCAAGGCAGAGGTGGGTGATACCCTGTTAGTGACCTTTGCCAACAAGGCTGACAAGGTCTACAGCATTTTGCCGCACGGTGTGATCTATGACAAGGCGTCTGATGCGGCCCCAAACACAGACGGTGAGTCTCAGCCTGGGCTCAGGGAAGAAGCAGGACGAATGAGGGAAACGCTTAGAGCTAAACGAACCTGGTTCAAACCTGGCCAGTTCTGAGAGCTTGGTCAATTATTTAAACTTTCTGAACCTTATTCTATGACACTCACCTCACAGGGCTTTGGAAAGGGATGGAGAAAGTTTAGAACAGGGTCCCGCCTAGGGTAGGTTCTCAGGAAATGTCCGTTTCTTTCTTTCCTTTTCTTTCAAGAATGTAGTGAGTCTCAAGATGAAGTACGTTCATCATTTCCTCTGCTCTCAGATGGGGAGCTTTGCTGCTGCAGGTTGCGTGGAATTCCGTGGGTGAAGGCTGAGGCAGGCATCTGGCTTCCGGTGTTTCTTTGACATCCAAATCTTGCACATGGTCTTTGCTCTGACTCTAGCAACAAATGCTTAAAACCAGCATCAAGTGCTTGCCGTTCTATGTGGCCTCTCCTCAGCAGAGTTTGTAGTACAGGGTCTCTGCGTGGGGAGGGCAGTCGTTGCCAGCGGCTGCATTAGCTATGATGCCTTCCAGTCATGGCGGTGCCCTGGGGAAGTTGGGTCCCGGTTACTCATCTTCCTCTCTGAATGGGCATCACGGCTGCCAGGGGTGCTTCTGCACACTGGGGTGTGAGGCCAGGCTCAGCGGAGAACAGACTTTGTGGTGATGGTGAGGGGACAGAGGAGAAGAGAATGAAGGGAGGATGCCCCCCCGACCCATCCTCACCCTCTCCTGCTGCAGTAGCAATTCCTATATATGTGCGTTCCTCCTCGTCAGAGTGCTCAGAATGACTGTGTGTGTGTGTGTGTGTGTGTGTATGTGTGTTTCATGTGTGCAGAACACTGGGAACAGACACACTGCTTATATTTACTTCTTTTTAAACCCAGCAAGCAAACTGGGTACCTTTTGGCAAAGCGCTGGACAAGATGCAGTGAGTCTCTGGCTTCATCTCGTAGGGTAGATTAAATGTGTCTTTTGGCAACACGATGTGAGGGTTCAATGCACACTCTTTGGAGTCAGACTGAGCCAAGTTTGAATCTCGCATTTGCCATTGATCAGCTTTGTAACCTTGGGCATTCGTTTACCTCCTCTGTCTTGTAGCCACTTGCGTTATTTCCTAGGTCAATCTCCTAGATTTCAAACTCTTTAAAAATGGGGTTCTCACTGAACTCTTGAGTATCTTCTGCAGGGACAAGTAGAATATATTCCACATAGAAGGCATTCCAGTGATATTTCATGGATTTTCATTTAATTGTTAAATGGGCCACTACTACTCGTTTAATATTCGTTAAGCCTGGTTTTTGAGTAAGAATTGTGTGTAGTCTATGAAGAAGATAATCCTTTGACTTAAAGTTCTGTCTCACAAAACACCAAACTGTGGCAGTGTCCTGCCCAGTAGAGGACATACAAGAATTGACAATTAAGTTCATCAACTCAACCTTTAAAAAGTGCTCCATACCTCATTGCTGAATATTGCTGCGGTTGCCTTTGAAGTGCTCCCTTTGGGAAGCTGTGCACTGACGACAGCACCTAGACCATCTGTCAAAGCAGTTTTGGAACTCTTTTTCTGGAATGGCCATCAGAGCTGTCATCATATGTTCTGAATGTCATCAAAATGTCTGTCTTGCAATATTTCCTTTATCATTGGGTAAATAAAAAAGTCTTGGGGGCCAGATCAGGTGAGTAGGGAGGGTGTTCTAATACAGTTATTTGTTTACAGGCTAAAAACTCCTCACAGACGGTGCTGTGTGAGATGGTGCATTGTCGTGATGCAAGAGTTCCCTCTGGGCAATTTTTGTACACACCTTTCTCATGCCAAGATCTTCAGTTAAGATTTTCCTGTTTTTTTGTTTGTTTGTTTTTGAGTTGGAGTCTCACTCTGTCACCCAGACTGGAGTGCAGTGGCTGCTCCTGGCCACTGCAGCCTTGACCTGCTGGGCTCCAGCGATCCTTCTGCCTCAGCCTTCTGAGTAGCTGAAACTACAGGTGGGCACTACCACGCCCGGCTAATTTTTTTTATTTATTGTAGAGATGAGGTCTCGCCAAGTTGCCTAGGCAGGTCTCGAACCCGCGGGCGCAGGCAATCCACTCACTTCAACCTCCCAAGGCACGGGATTACAGGCTGAGCCACCGAGCCCGGCTTTCCTGTTTCTCTATTGGTGTTTATTTGATCTACTATGCTTCTCACAGTCTGCCAATGATCTGACGCACAATTTAATGAATTTTTGCAATGTTTTTGTCAGTTCTGCTCATTACTGGCTGTCCTGACCTCTCTCCATCAGTGACGCTTTCTGTCTCCTCAGCAAAACGTTTAATCCATTTGTACACTGCTATTTCCTTCATGACATTATCCCAATAAGCTTGGACTAACATGTCCCTGATTTCACTTCCACTCTTGCCACGTCTAACAAGAAGTTTAGTGTTTGTTCATGGCCCTAATTCAAACTCTGACATTCTCGTGATGGCAGCTCTGACAGCCATTCCAGAAAGAGTTCCAAAATTGCTTTGACAGGTGGACTAGGTGCTGGCATCAGTGCATAGCTTCCCCAGGGGAGTACTTCAAAGGTGACTATAGTGGCACTCGGCAGTGAGATATGGAGCACTTTTTCTAGGATGAGTTTGTGAACTTAATTGTCAGACCCCATGAGAGAAAACAACTGTTCTTGTGTAGAATTCGTCATCATTGGAGAAAGAAACCCTGGACTGAAAGACTCAGTCTGACAAATTTCATATTCTTGGCTGTTGCCTTGAGTGATTGTTTTGTTTATATTCTCAGGATTCGTGAAACCAGGGGCACATGTTAAGCCAGGCGAAACCTTCACATACAGGTGGACAGTGCCCGAGAGTGTAAGCCCGACTGACGGTGACCCTCCCTGTCTGACCTATCTTTACTTCTCAGCAGTTGACCCAATCAAGGACACCAGCTCTGGCCTTGTGGGGCCTTTGCTGGTCTGTAAAAAGGGCGTTCTCAATGCTGATGGGACACAGGTAGGCCATCAGATGTCACTAGTTCTCCTCAGGGTGGTATATGGGAGAGATTGGTAATATGGCTACAGATTAGATGAGATTGGGCATGTTCAGGGTGGTATGGCTGCAGACCTGGCTAGAGATTAGGCAGTGATAAATCGTTACAATAAATGATTTCTCCTCTTTCCTCTTGCAATGGACTTCTATAAAGTGGAGGTTTTATTTTATTGTTTGTAAAAATTTAAGATCTGCATTTCCAGTTACAAATGCCCACCCAAGAACATGGGATTTATGCTTGCAATGGTGGGGATTTGGTGGGCCTCTTTTCCTGTGCATTGCTCTGATTCTGGAACCTTAGAGACCCACATGGATGCTACCTGGAATTATTCTTCTTGGACAAGGTTTCTCAACCTTGGTCACCATCAGAGTCACTTGGGGACCTTTTCAACATCTTTTATTCTGACACTCCATCCAGACCAATTAAATCAGAATCTCCAGGTGATTCCAATGTGCAGTCAAGGCTGAGAACCAATGTAACTTGCTACTGTAAACTGGAAGTTAATCCCTATGGCTGAAAGAACAAGAAAGCTTGTAGATAACGTCCTGCAGGTTCCTAGACAGAGCCCTGCATGGTTGCACTGACTAGTGCAGCAAAGCAGAGCATTCCAGGCTATGTCTACATGATAGCACGCACACTAATGGAGAGAGGAAAATTCAGTCACTCAGCCATTTATTTCACCAATCAGAAATTGCAAAGCAATTTCTTTAAGTAGCATATTTTATCATTTTTGGTAACATATGGGCCCACTTCTGGGCTTAAAAGAATTTCTGGGCTTGGAGGATACAAAATATCCTGGTCTGCTTTGGATTTTTAGTTCCCTACATGAAGGACCAACCCTAGAAATGTCTGTTGCATGTGCATAAGACTGAATATTCACACTATATCTCAACAATCACACAAAGCAAAGCAGAATGATTGTCCACCTTGCAAAGCTGAAGAAGCAGAGACTCAGAGACACAGAAATTCCCAGTCATACACCTAGTGAATAGTGAAGGTCAACAGTGAAGCATAGAACTTTGAGCATCCAACTTTGTTCTTTTTCCAACATACTGCCTTGCTTCCTGTCACTCAATACCTAAAACAGGGAGATTAATTGCCAAAACTAGTTTGAAAGGTAGTTCTGATTTTTGCCCCTGTTGTGTCTATTTGGTGGTAACTTTGAGACTTGCTGGAAGCCCCCTATAGTCTGCGGGACTTGTTGCCCAAGTCAAAGTCTGCGTGCACAGAATTCACAAGAGAAAAAAAAGCAGCTGGAAACCCCCATGCCTGGAATTTGGCTGACAGAGAAATCCTTTTGGCCAGATGGAAAATGATGTTCAATGTAAGAAATACGTATGAAACACCTACTATGTGCCAGGCCCTCTAGAGGTCAGGCCTTTTCAGGCAGATGGAGAGATGAACTGGGAAAGAGGTGCTTGCGTCTCTTTCCGGTAAATTGTTGCAAATGCTCTCCATGGTGAGTGGCCAGGTGACATAAGGCTGGTTCCTAACACGTGGCCTTCCACAGTAACCACCCAGCCAAACTCCATACTTTCACGCCTTCATCTCTCCCTCTCTCTCTGTCTCCTTCTTTCTTCTCTCTGTCTCCTTCTTTCTTCTCTCTCCCTCACCTATGTCCATCTCACACATTTTGAAATAACTTGACTTTCGAAAACATTGCAGAAAACTGCCAAGAATCCTCATACACCCTCAACCAGACTCCCTCGATACAAACATTTTATCTGATTTGCCTTAGTATTCTCTCTGTTTTTCTGGTTTCCACCCCCCGCCCCGACTTGTTGGAGCGGAGGTCGCAGACATGACGTCTCTTCAGTGGGTGTTTCCTGAAAACAAGGACACTCTCTGACACACATTTATCCAAGTCAGTAAATTAATCTGATATTATCAAATCTACATACACTTTAAAATGGTATTAACTGTCTTGTGTCTTCCTGGTCCAGGCTCGGACCAGGGCCAGGCATGGCACGGAGCTCTCTCCTGTTTCTGGCCCCTCTTTCCCCATGACTGGCTTTCATCACAGGACACCACCGCGATTTTCCTAAAGGACAGAAAAGAGCAAGGCACGTCCCTGGTCAGCAGCTCTGGTAGTTTCCCATCACCCTTAGAGTAGAGCCCCACAGGGTGGATCTTGGCTTGGGCCCGACCTGCCGCTGTCCCTTGATATCACTCGCCGTGCGCCTCATGGCCCCTGTGCTCCATCCACACCCGCCTTTCTGTCTCTCTCCCAGGCCAAACTTGCCTCTGACTGGGGTCCTCAGTGCTAGGCTCCCTCTGCCTGGAATGTGTTCCTCTGACCTTTGCACGGCTGGCGCGTCCTGTCAGCTCCTCAGAGAAGCCTTCCCTGGTCTCCAGGCTAGAGTCACTCTCTACTGTGTCACCTGATTTTACTGTCACTTGCTACCATATTTTGTTTATTTGCTTTTGGGTATAGTGTGTTTCCTCCTGTATGGATGTGAGTACTTTGGAGCAGGGACTTTGTCTGTCTTATCTTCCTTTCCTAGATCAATGCCTGGCACAGTGCTGACACTTAACAATCATTTTTGGTTGAACAAGTGAAATGCAGGGTCAGCACTCTTATCCCGAAAATTAAGAAGTTCAGTTAACAGAAAACGCCACATCACACACATCTTAAACGTTGCGGGGCCTGCAAATAGACACTGAGAATTGCAGGACAACCTCATTTGCAAAACTAATTTTCCTTATCCACATTTCAACACTCAGAGTTGTGTGATGGTTTATGGGTCACACTGTCTAGCTTTCCTGATGCTGTGGAGGCCTAGACTATACTAATCTAGGTGCTCTTTACAAAACAGTTTTGGGCTGCAGACACCAGCACTACTCAGATGCCATACACACACACACACACACACACACACACACACACATATATAGATATATATATATAGAGAGAGAGAGAGACAGAGAGAGAGAGAGAGACAGAGAGACAGAGAGAGACAGAGACAGAGAGACACTGACTTGTTATAGGAATGAGGTCATGCAATTATGGACTGACCAGTGTGAAATCTGGTGAGTCAGCAAACCGAGCACCCCAGTGAGCTGATAGCGTAGCTCCAGCCTGAAAGTTGAAAAGTCTGAGAACCAGGAAGAGCCGACATTTCAGTTCAAGGATGAAGAAAGAAAGACGCCGATGCCCTGGTTCCAGGCAGCCGAGCAGGAGGAGCGCCCTCTTCCTCGGAGGAGAGTCAGCCTTTTGGCGCTGTTTGGTCTTTCACCTGACTGCAAGAGGTTTGCTCATGTCAAGAAATACCACAAGCTTTATTCAGGCTGCTGGTTCGGTAGTTCATCTCATTCAAACACGTCCTTACAGAAACACCCAGAACCACGTCTGAACAAATATCTGGGACCCCGTGACCCAGTGAAGTCACACACAAGCTCACAATCACACAGGGTTCCGTCACCTTCCTCCTCGTGGTTTCTCGGGCTGGCTTCCCACTGTCACAGATCCGGTGACCCCCAACGCATCTCAAGGGTTGAGGGCCTTCGGGCCAACTCCGTCCAACGGCTCGTCTTCGTGCCGGGGACAGTTGCGGAGCTGAAGACGACAGCGTCAAGGACTTGGTGTCGGTTGGGCGTGGTTCTGAGTGCTGTGGCCATGTCACCTCATGTAACCTTCACAAAAACACAATGCAGGGACAGTACCATCCA
This sequence comes from Carlito syrichta, assembly GCF_000164805.1. Classification (NCBI taxonomy): domain Eukaryota; kingdom Metazoa; phylum Chordata; class Mammalia; order Primates; family Tarsiidae; genus Carlito; species Carlito syrichta. Next base: position 86,645 of record NW_007248774.1, read on the forward strand.
CACTGTGCAAGTGAGGACATTGGGGCTTAGAGAGGATGACTTGCTTGCCCCAGGCCTCACAGCAAACACGCAGAAGGACGGCATTAGCACCTGGGTCTCCCTGCGCACGTAGCCCGTGGGCTTTTAAGATACGTTTTGCCTCTCCATTCCCCCCTTTTTGTATTTTGTAAACGTTTCAGGCATGCGTTGCTTCTTTCCGTAGTCCGTGGTCTTAAGCCGCTGCCTTCTAAAGTGTCTTGTGGCCAAAGCGAAGACCACACACGGGGTACAGCTGGAGCAGAAAGCAAGGAGCGTCCAGTTGTCAGGGGGTTAAGAAGGCGCCATGGAGGTGGGCAGATGCACGGAGCCATGGCTGGCCCACGTGGTCTGTAGAGCAAAGGGAGGCGGACTCAGCGCCGAGGGAGGACGTGCTCGGAGGGCAGAGGGCTGTGGAGCCCCGAGGTGCAGGGGACGTCAGGGAGCACGGCTGAAGTGCCGGGACGGACGGGTCCAGAGATGAGGTGGGGCGGGTGGGCAGGGCCAAGTGGCCGGAGTCGAGCGTGCACTGTCCAGCTTAAAGAGAGGTACGGTCAGACGGACCATGGAGGGTCTCTCGGGGGCAGGCTGCAGGATGGTGGTGGCTTGGGCGGGGAGCAGGAAGATGCAAAGGCTAGAAAACGCGGCCTCTCCCTGGGCCAGTCCTAAAGTAGAGCCACCCCTGGCGCTGTGTGGTCGGATCGGCTCAAGCAGACACATGAGGAGCACCTGCGAGTGGAGCGGGTCCCCTTTCTCCTCAAAGACAGCTCTGGTTGACGTGAGGTAGTCAACTCCTATCAGTTACATGAGTTTATCTTTTCACTCACACACGTGTATCGAGTGCCTTCTTCTCCAGGCATTTTTCTGGGGATACAGAAAGGAACCCAAAATGTCTCTACCCTCATGAAGCCTCCACTGAGGTGGAAAAAACAGTTAAAAATAAGTTCATCGATAAAATGTAATGTCAGGTGGGTATAAATGCTGTGAAGAATAATAAAGTAAGATAAAGTGAGGGGAGAGTTTGTGGGTGGGTGATGGTGACTATCTCAGTGGTCAGGAAAGACCACTCTGAGGCGGAGACATCTGTGCAGAGAGCTGAGTGGAGTCGGGGACCAGGCAAGCCCTGGGGGTCAACACACGAAAGGCTCCCGGGGCAGGAGCGAGGCTGGTGTCTTGGCAGCAAAAGGCCAGGGCGGCTGGAGCCAGGAGGTGCACATGAGGGGACCAGTCAGAGAGAGAGGGGCTGGGCAGGGCAAGGAGGCCACGGCAAGCAGAAGGGCCGGCGAGGGCAGCCGACCACAGGAGCGCCACAGAGGTGAGAGCCTTCTGGGAGGGTCTGGCTTCCTGGAGGAAAGGAGAAGCACAGGTCAGAAGAAAGGATAGAACGAGAAAGACACATTTTTTGGGTGTGGCGTAAATCCATCAGAGCCACATTCAGTGTTGTGATTTGCAAAGGGCCGGGTCCAGTCATAACTGATGCCTCCCAGCCCTGATCCGCTCAGTGTGAACGTTGAAAGTGAAGCAGCTCTGAGAATTCCCCTCTGCTACACTTTTTATGCACACTTTTGTCGTTGCTGTTGTCTATCTGCAGAAGGGAATAGACAAGGAATTTTACCTACTGTTCACAGTCTTTGACGAGAATCTGAGCAGGTATCTCGACGAAAACATTCAAAAGTTTACCTGGCGTCCCTTCAGCGTTCAAAAAGAAGACAAAGAGTTTGTGAAATCCAACCGGATGCATGGTATGACACCCACCTTTCTCTCCTGTGAATGAAAGCCTTGATTGCCCTGGAAGCGAAAATGGTAGAATGTTTTAGTGATCCTAATTTTGGTTTCTTGGCTGTTGTTTGTGGTCACGAGTAAGTTATTTCATGCCTTCAGCTTCACCAGGTATGGTAAAGCCTCCCTATCTCCCAGACAGGTTGTGAGATGTAATTCTTCTAAAACAATTTATCAGCCTTAGTTGAAGCAGCACAAAATCTAAACTAGCAAAGACCACAGTGCATCACAAGTGTAGAAAATTACAAAACGCCCCCTTGGGTTCACAATAACGTCATTTAGCCTGATAACCAAGGTGATAATAAGATAAACGCTTTACACAGCAAAGCATTCTGATAAAGTGACACGAGTGACTGCTGAAAGCCTCCATTTGCAAACCGCTAGCTGTTCCTATCCCAGATCTTCGTTTGGGAGGAATGACTTAATTGTCCCTCCTGCTCTCTCTGTGTATCAAGGGTTGTCATAGCAAGCCACCTGCTAATGGCTCATGAGTTACACAGCATGCTCCTCAGTCTTGGGCACTTTGCCTAATGTGGCAGAAGAACGAGTGTTCAGCTCAATGTCTGCGGGAGTGTGCAGTCAGCAAAAGTGCCTGACACAAGTAGTGTGGGATAACCGGAGTAGCATTCTTGCTTTAAGGCCGAGCGAGTACCTATGTATTACTTTTGTGGAAGACGAACAAAACAGCCCCCAGCCTTCCTCCCTACCATGGAAGTCCAAAGAGGCCCAAGGCCATACGTTCCCCACAGCAACCAGCTCACAGACCCGCGGGTCCCAGATGCCCATGTGCGACAGTCTCCCGCAGGGCCGGTGGAAAGCTGGGGGCAGGGCGCTTTCAGCTTACCTTCTACCGAAAGCTTTGCCATGGCTGAAGACAAAATTTGATTCTGAACTTCTTAGTAGACAATAAAAAAGGGAAGCTAAGCTAGACATGAGGAAATATAGCAGTTCCTTAGTGGAGAAGATGAATTGCAAAACACACTTATTGTCAGAGAGGCCTTTTCACGGAAAACAGTCAACAACTGAATGAACCATGCCAAACCCAGCCCCAACCTGGTTTGTCAAAGGGAAATTCATTTCTCTATGTTAGACTTGTAGGATGTTTCATCTTTAAAGCAGAGTTCAAGGAAAGATAATGCATCTTAATGCAAATTGCACATTAGTTATAAATTAAGTTATAAGTTTGGTTTTCATGGGGAGGTTGGGGGGAAGAAAGCAGCAAAGTCAAAGAGAAAGGGCCTTACACGTGCCCGACTTTTGTGTTGTGTGTGTTAGATAAGCTGCATTTGAAAGGTATTTGGTAAATAAATGGATGTGTGCTCTAGACAAAGAGGTTTTAAACACAATTTCCAGGGCAGGAAAAGATTCTCTACCAACCAGCCAAGGACTAAATTTATCAACACCTTGATCTACTCTCATACCTCTTGAACATTCTGTAGATGAAATTTAGATCATTTATTTACAAAAGCGTTGTTAAGGTTCCCCCCCTAGAAACTGTGGGGTCTTCCTAGGTCTTCTTGGAATTGCTAGTAATAACCCCAGACTTGAATACTTACCAGGCACCCCTGGTCTGCAGACATGGACATAAAAAGTGATGTTATTTGACAATAGAATTATAACAGGATGTCATTCATATGTCTGCTCGTTGTTCCTTCCTACTGTGGGCACTGGTGGAGAGTAGGAGGGGACAGAATGCTGGTCTCCCTTAGGGACATCGAGCATGGACCTCACTATGTGCCTGCACCCGTCAGACACTCCTGCTCCCTCGTGGCATCTGCTCTCAAGGGTGGGAATCTGGATTCTCGATTCTCCTCAAGACACTGCTTCAGACAGCCATGACCACTGAATTGGGGCTGGTGTGAAAGATAAAAGCAATACGTCACTCCAGAAGCACTGAAAGTCTACATAGCTAAGTCATCGTTATTTAAAATTCCTTCAGTTATTTTGTTGGAGTATGGAAGTAAAAGTTATCATAAGGTAACTGCATTTACTCAAAGACTAACCTCTTGGGAACTCAGAGCTCCCTTCCTCGCCAAAATTCCTCTCCACTGACTAGGCATACTAATACAGTGTCAACTGAGTGGCAGTCTTTCAAATGAGGCAGAACTCATGACATCCGTAAAAGGATGCCTGATAACTTCTAGAATCACATGCAAAGCTGCTGCTGACTGAGGAAGAGACATTTAGCAAGGGAGATGACAGGGTAAGAACCTCAAAAGAAAAAAGTTTTTCATATTAGGAGTTTTAGAGAAGAGTATGGGGAAATTGATCAAGTCAATAAGATGTTTACAAAAATCGTGTTCTTTGTGATCTACAAGTCAAACGTAAAACTGAGGGCTATTGAATTGTGCCATGAAACAATGGTGTCAGAAACCTGATTTATTTTTGATTCTCAGTGTCCTTGCATATGTGTCATTAAACACAGCATTTATATAATTTATTATATTTTAATTACTCGTTGCTAATTTTGGTCTCCATTTTAAGTTGGTTTCGTGTGGTTTTTCCTCAGTGCTAATTATTCTCTGACAGCAAGGATTGTCTGTATTTGCACACCTGATCCACCCTGCCCAGATACACTGATAATTTTCCACTAAGATGGTGTGTTTTCAGCAGGTTTACATCACTACCAAGGGCTCTGACTCTTGTTTTCCTTCCCTTTAGCTGTTAATGGCTACATGTATGGCAACCAGCCGGGCCTAACCATGTGCCAAAAGGACAGAGTTTCCTGGCATTTGCTTGGAATGGGCACTGACACCGACATGCACGGAATTTTCTTTCAAGGGAACACCATCCACCTGCGAGGCACTCACCGAGACTCCCTGGCCTTGTTTCCCCACGTGTCAACAACAGCGTTCATGCAGCCGGACCATGCAGGTAAACTTGGCGGGTCCTTCTCGGGTGACGAGATTTCTTCCTTGAGGCTCCTCATCTCGGGTGCTCCCCCAGGAGAAACTGGCAGACTTTGGGCACTTCAGCGGGTGTAGAAACAGATGTAGTCTGGGGGCCAGGCACGGCGGCTCACACCTGTCATCCCAGTACTTTGGGAGACTGGGGCAGGAGGATTGCTTGAAGCCAGGAGTTCGAGACCAGACATAGTCCTGATTAGAACAGAGAATCCTGCCTACAATAGTTAGAGCATATGGTGTAAGGGTAGAGGAGAAAGAGCTAAACTAGCATCCACAAAGCAGATGTGCTCTAAGTCACTTTGCCACACAGATCTGAGGAGAGTGCTCTTGGCTTGCAACCCATGGCACGTTCAGCCTCGATCAAGAGGACAGCGTGCTCATGGAGCACGAGCATCACTTCAGTTGCTGCCCTGAAGCATCCACCAGGCTGGGCATCGCAGTGGGTGCTTTCAGATTATGGATGCCACCATGGTGGCAGCCTGGTCTCCCCTCTCCAGGGACGGGTAGTAGCCTCTTGATGAGTTTGTGAGAGACTTCCCTATTTCTGTTCTATTGGGTATCGCTGGTTTCCCGGCAGATCGAGCTTCAGTGGGTCTGGGGCCTGTGGAGTTCCTCGTAAATACCAGTACCTGGAACTTCTCCTCTTAGAGTTTCCAAACTTCTTAGATAATTGGAGTATTTTAATAAAAGACAGGCAGCAAAGTATGGCAGCGTATGCTAACTGCTGCATGAAAAGTGAAGAGAGCAAATGCTATGGGCACTCAACATGTTTTTTTCAACCTGATTTTTTTCATCAGCCTTACTAAGAAATAAATATGCTGTCTAAGATGAGCACTTGCCATGTATTCATGGACGTTCTACTTGTTTGCTTCCCACTAAAACGGCAGTTCAGATGCCTCTGTGTCATCAGTTAAGGACTTGAGACTCGGGTTTCAAAACTTTTGCCCAAGGACTGTCTGAGATGAGGCGCTCCAGAATCTATGCCTTGTAAATGTGTCAGCTTTTCCTAGTGTTCAAGCTCTCTATATTAGTATAGTTGATCTAATGTGAGTCACCCAAACCAAGGGATGTCTTGGATGTAATGTGGTGTGCGTTTTTTAAAAAATACACTCTGGGCAACCCCCTCAGGTCCCTTCCCACTGTGGGAGCTTTTCTGTCCTCTCAATAAATCCTGCTTTCTCAATAAATAAATAAATAAATAAATAAATAAACAAATACACTCTTCAGACCAAAGAGGGAAAGGGATTTGGAAACAACCACATTGCTCTAACCCATAGAAACAGGCACTGAAAGTTAGAGCTAGCAGGAATGATTTAGAAATCCGGCTACTTACTCCAATGTCCCCATCATTACTCCAGCCTGTGTCCCACAGGCTTCCAAAGAGCCTCATAATAATGTTTTCCTGTTTACGTTTGGTGATGAGCATAGATCTGGGACTGCGCAAAAGCTTGATCATTCCACCAGTTTTTGTTCTCTACCTCCAAGCCAAGAAGGGTGCTCAGAAGTCAGTAGAAGAGGCTGTAGGCTGCAGCTCAAACATTTCCTCTTGCTTTTTAGTGGATATCATTTCTCGACTACCAAAGAGCCACGATCAGCACATACACAATGGACCATCTGCAAAAAGCAAATGCAGAGGGCGGTCCTTCAGTCTGTCTCCAAAAGATCTTCTCTGTGGTTTAACAAAGACTCTTCATTATGAGGGTCCTTGTCAGTGCCTGGGATGTTTGGGTACCCATAGAATCAACAGTTTTTGACCATCTAGAAAGAGTTACTTGGCAGCATTTAGACCACAGGTTGCATGTGGAGCATCTTGGAAGCCATGTCTGTGCAGTGTAGAGGCCAGTGGGAGGCGCACTAATCACTCACTCGAAGAACAGAGTCTACCAGAGTAAGACCGAATAATTCCTTCGTGAGTTAGTACCTGCAACACTTTCATTTGTTTTCTATGATTCTATGGTGAATTCAATTAGGATACATCTACCTGATGCCAACACATTTAGAAAATTCAGTTCAGAAAATCACACAATTTTCTTTTTTCATAAACCTTTTTTTTTTTTTTGTCAGAGTCTCACTCTGTCACCCAGGCTGGAGTGCAGTGGCACGATCATGGCTACCACAGCCTGGACGCCTGGGCCCAGGTGATCCTTCTGCCTCAATCTCCCGAGTAGCTGGGACTGCAGGCACCTGTTCCCGTCCCCGGCTAATTTTGTTTTTTTTTTGTAGAGTCAAAGTCTCACTATGCTGTCCAGGCTGGTCTCAAACACCTGGGCTCCAGCGATCCTCCCTCCTCGGCCTCTCAAAGTGCTGGAATTATAGGCATGAGCTACCACCCCCTAGAAAATGACACAGTTTTCACTGAGACATGATTATTGGAATTATGTAGAAAAGTCTAGTTGATTGTTTTCTTTTTCCTTTTCATCTAGCCTGGTGTAGACCGACCATTGAAAATGGGAAGCTCTTTTGTTCAAGGGCTTAATAAAGGCATATATTTGACTTTAACAATAATAACACCTTACATATTGATTGCCCTTTAGAATTTATGAACTCCTTTAGGCAAAAAAAAAAAAAAAAGACATCAGAAATACGGTCCTGTCTGGATTTTGTTTGGGATAATCATCTTGGAGATAATCAGTTCTTTTTAAACAGGGCTGGGCTGAGAAGGTGACACCTGTTGGTGGTTTCCCGGGAGAGCCTGCCTTCCCATAGGGTGCATCGCAGAGGAGACCAGAGACATCACTTCTCGCAGCGACCCGAACGTTTCCGTTTCTGTGGCAAATGAAGTTTAGATGGGGCGGAAGCCAGTGCGCTTCCGGGAAGGCGGGCGGCTTGGGCGCTGAGGCCGAGCCCCCAGGGAATCGGCACCTGCCAGGCCTGCCGCGCGGGCT
>NW_007248774.1:94899-122967 GCF_000164805.1 Carlito syrichta
GCCCCGCCGGCCCAGCGCTGATCCGGGGCAGGGGGCCGTCCCTTCAGGGGGAGCTCGGGCTTGGGTGGGAAGCCAAGGCCCCGCACCCTGAAAGTCCCCGGAGTGACCCCCTGGGCAGGCAGCTGGCCAGTGCTGCCAGCCAAAGCTGGCCGTGCCCACCCGGCAGCAGGCTTTGCCCGGGTTGGGGGTGGGGGAGCCAGGAGCCAGGCGCTCTGGGCACAGCCACCCACGGGAGAAGTCGGCGGCAGGCCTCTTCCCCAGAGTCCGTACCCTGGTGTTCAGGACCCTGTGGCTGGGCCACTGCCGGCTTCTCTGCGGTGGGTCTCTCCCCACCGCCGAGGAGACAAGCGGCCGAGCTGTTAGCTAGCCATCTGCAGAATCGGGGCTGAAGGTGGATCTCCTGCAGGACAAACCCCCAGCGTCTCCCCAGCAAGCCCCTTGTCCCTCCTGCCCAGATCCTCTTCGTTCTCGCCACCTGCCACCATCGCCCACCCCACGCGCCTCCCCACACCTCCTAGGAGTCCTCCCCATGACAACCCGGCTGCCAGTCACTGTTCCCAATCTTGAGACATCTGCTTGTGGGCCTTTGTTTTGACAGGGCTGGGGGTGGGTGTCATGCTCCTAGAAAAAAGCGTATGACAGTGCCACCTTCTGCATCCTAAAAAACAAGCAAAAACCCCAAATGCCGGGCTCGGTGGCTCAGCCTATAATCCCGTGCTTTGGGAGGCCGAGATGAGTGAATTGCCTGAGCCCGCAGGTTTGAGACCCGCCTGGGCAAGTTGGCGAGACCGCATCTCTACAATAAATCAAAAAATCAGCCGGGCGTGGTAGCGCGCGCCTGTAGTTCCAGCTCCTCGGAAGGCTGAGGCGGAAGGATGGCCGGAGCCCAGCGGGTCAAGGCTGCGGTGGCCAGGAGCAGCCGCTGCACTCCAGTCTGGGCGACAGAGTGAGACTCCAACTCAAAAAAGCCAAAAAAACCCCAAAGGACTCTTACTTTGGGAAGATTTGCCTCAAGAACAGGAACACTTAAAATCCACTCAGTTATCCACCAGCCTGCTTGTCAAAGCAGACACCTCTCTTCTGCAACGTTGACATTGCCAGTGCATGCCAAAGACCAAATGCTGTTGCAGTGGACAGAGAAGTGGGTTCTGACTTGACCTTTCCTAGAATGATTAGTTCACGAAAGGCTGTTGTGACCAAAGAAACAACTGTATAGTAATGTATCCTGTGTACAACCTTGGCCCATGAATGTGTAAAAAAGTACAGCCTTTGTTATTTTCTTACATCTCATTTTAACTCCTGCTTTAAGACTCCCTCCCTAAGGGGTAGCAGGGAGGTCTAAGCAGGCTTTTAGAACTCTCTCCCAAGTGCCATCGAGAGAGAGAGAGAGAGAGAGAGAGAGAGAGAGAGAGAGAGAGAGCGTGCCGGTGGAGAAGCAAGTTCAATGCTATGATGAAACCCTCCCTCTGTCACCCTGGTTATTGCCCATAAATAGATAACAGCAAGGTGACGTAAGAACATACTCACATGTTCAAAGTCCACCAAGGGCTATGATAAAAACTCAATACGGAACAGAAATGATAAGTTTTCCCAGGGCACATCTGTGGTACCTCTGTGGCTAAGGCCAGGGACAGTGCCCCAAATGCCACTCTCTAGGCTTCCGTCCTTTGCCCCAGGGCCACGCGGGGACACTTCCACTTTTGAACCGCCTCCTGGCACAGGTTGTCCCTGAACACTTCTTGTCTTAGTCAGCATAGGCCTTCCGCCCCCACCCCTGGGACCTGGGTCTTTCTCTGGGGCTCTCCAGGAACACACTGGGAAGGCCTCAGGGCCTTAGAACAGCGACACCTGAGGCTCTCAGCACAATGCCAGAGGTCGTCTGTGCAGCAGGAGGGAATCTGGAAACAGAAATTACATTGATATAGAAAGACAAAATTGAATCCCCAGCACCCCTGAGCTGTGGACTGACGTGTGTAACTTAACCCTCCATAATAGCCGCCATCTTCCGAGCCCCCACGAGGCGCCAGGCGTTCTGCTAGGATGTTGACAAACCTTTTCTGACACAACCTTCATGACGCACCTGCCCTTCCACCAGCTTTTGCTCATGCACCGTCCTCACAAGGCGACCACGCAGCAAAGCTCACGAAGTGCACAGTGCGAGCCTGGTGTGGGGTTTTGCAGACATTCATGCACGCGACCCTTCCGCCAAGCCCGCAAGGTGGGGGCATCGTCACCATCCCCATTTGGCGGCGAAGGAAGGTGGAAAACCGCAAAGTGTGGCTCCACGGTCCGTGCTGGTCCACCTCACACATGCTAGGACTCCTAGAGAAAAAAGTGGAGAAAAAGCGGCCGCCCTTGGGAAGCACACAGTCTGGGGTAGAAGGCTACTATGTGCTTGGCACTGCGCAAAGTGCCAGTGTGCAGCTGGACAGAGGAGGCCTTTCCCACACAGAATTCCTGGCCCGGGAAGACATCCGGATAAGCACATGGAGGGAGGCAGCTAGGAGGGAAGCCAAAGAGTGCAGTAGGTCTCGCGGCAGAAGCTCACAACTTTGTCTTGTGGGAAGGTGGGGTGGGATCGGCAGTCAGGGAAAGCTTTGGGAGGAAGTGGTCTTGGAACTGGGACACGAAGAGTAGGCCAGTCGAAGGGATGGGAAGTGTGTTCTCAACAGCCTGTGTCAAGGCCTGGCTGTGGAGAAGCAGAACAAGTCACGTTCAAGAAAGTCAAGTTTAAAAGGACAGGAGTAAGGAGTGTGTGGGGGTCAGTGATAGGAAACATGGCCCAGGAGGCAGCAAAGGCAGATGGAGAAGGGGCTTGAGAGTGGAGCTGAGGAGGCCCTAACAAGGTTAGCGCCTGGAGTCCACCTGGCTGGATGGACAGCTTAGGATTCCTCTGCCTGCCGTGTGGACAGAGGGCAGGGAGGAGTCTGGTGGCAGGGGAGTGGCTGGGAACAATGCTGGCCAACACAGGTAAGCCTGCAGGTGGTTGAGGTAAGAAAGCAGGCAGTTGATGGAGGGGGCTGGAGGGGGCATGGCTTACTACGTTTTGGAGGTACAGTGGACAGGTCTGCCTTGGTGATTGCAAGTACCACACACTACGGCACACAAACAGTCCATCCTCATCTCTGTGGATTCTGCTTTTGCAATTTGGCCTCCTTGCCAAAAATCATTTGTAACTCCCAAGTCTGTTTTTGTGACTGTGGCGTTTATTCAGAGTCGCACAGATAGAACAATCTGAGTTGCCTGATGTACACGTTTCGCAGGGAACCATGGTGCAGTGGGCACCAACTCAGTGTTCATGGCGACTTTCTAGAACACAACTACCAAGAGCACAGCCCAACCAACACAGAGCGACTGTGTCGGTCTATACTGCGTGTTGTGTCTGCACGAGACACAACCTGCAGGCCTCGAGGCCTTTTGAAGTGGAAAAGCGTGGCCATGCAGGGGATGACATGTGCGAAACCTGGAGACACTCAGGGTGGCAGAAGGAGGATGAGTGTGTACACCTGTGTGAGGCTGCTTGGTGCCAAGAGAGAGGCGCACCTCGCAGGGTCCTGGGGCGTCCTGAGGTTGGCCCCACTGAGTGCCCGGCAGGGGCTCAGAGCAACGGTTTCCCAGGGTGGACCATGGGCTGGGGCCGGGCCGTCCAGGTCGGACCCTGAGGAGCTGTGAGGTGCACACTCCTGGCCTCACCCCAGAGAGCTGGTGCCAGTGCTCAGCCTGCAGGGAGACCAGCCCGCAGCCAGGCTGCGGAGCTGTGCTCTGGAGCACCCTGGATCGCTCAGAAGCACTCGAGGTTTCTCGGCCTCCCGATGACTTTAACTTCCGATGCTTCTGATTGGCAGACATGGAGACATATTTATGAACCACACTGAAAACTGGATTGGCTCTCAGTACAAGAAGGTGGTTTACAGAGAATACACCAACGGAGAGTTTGTGGAGATCAAAGCCCGGCCACCACGAGAGGAGCACCTGGAACTCCTGGGTACGGCACAGACATCAGCCATGCACCGTCAGCCCAAGCACGCACACGCACGTGTAACACATGTGCACACGGACACAGACACACAGACATACACACATGTGCACTCACACACACATACACACAGGCACACAGACATGCGCGCGCACACACATGCGCGCGTCCTGTCAGACGTGTGTCTGGGAAGGGACAGAGGGACAGAGTAGTCTGACCACATCGGTCCAAGTGCAGTGTCTTCCTGCTCTGCCGGGAGTGAGCCATGTGCCCAACTCAGACAAAGAAGAGTTATGGTAAGGCCGCAGGTAGCACACGGACGGCAGCGCATCGGGGCAGTCTGACCAGAGTCACGTGCCCAGAGCTGCTCTAGACTACCAGGTAACACACAGACGGTAGCCCCTGCCCCCAGGGCAGTCCAACCAGAGTCGGATGCCCCGAAGCTGCTTTCCAGCACCTCTGCTGAGCCAGAAAATATGAACTGGAAACAACTCGATGTCTCAGAACCATGGGCAGAGTGTTGGCATAACTCATTCAAGGTTATGGACTATCTGTGCGCAACACAGAAGACAACACACCACACAAATATCTGTGACGAAAAAGGTGGCCCAGGATGTGATGGGCCCAGGGGGAGAAGTCTGGCTCCAGCTCAGAGGCCCTGACCCAGCCTTCTCAGAACCCGAGCTGCTGGGCCTGGGATCAGAGAAGCTCTTCCAGCTTTCCTTCCCCACTCATCTCCACCTGGGAGTCACCAGACCTGAACTCCTCTTGGAGATAAGCCCTTAAGGCAGAGGACTGACTTAGGGGACTTTGTGGAGCCTGTTCCGCTTTTGAACGTGCAAGGTAACGTATGTGGATGGTATGACCTTGCACGGTGCTTTCCAGTTTTAGAAAAAGCCCCTGCAAACCTTCACCTGATAAATTATTAAATGCCTCATCCACCCTGGCCGCACCTTCACGGCCTGTTAACCTTTGCCCCCGAGCTGGTTTGCCCCACCAAATGAGTGAGTCAGCCCTGATGGAAACATTCATTCCTCTGAGCCGTGTCTGTTGGCAGAGCTCTGAAGAAAGCTGCAGGTCCCGCTGAGGCGGCTGGGGTGTGCCCGAGAGCCCTGGTTTGGCTCTAGTGAGTACAAGGACACTCATAGTTGACTCCATCAGAGGCAAGCCCAGCAGCATCTCACAGGGAGGCCTGGGCTCCTCAGATCGCTCAAGGGCACGTGGCTGACCCTTCTCAGCTGGTGATGCCCCTGGGAATGACCTGTCACACTGTGGACCGGAAGGCATTTGCTCCCACTCACCAGTACAGCAAGGCGTGTGCAGTCAAAGTGCCAATGAGCACACAAATAACGATCCTAACATATGACTACACACGCACCATCTGGAACGATGCCCAGAGTCACTGTTTAAGAACATGCATAGAATTTTCTTTTCTAATCTTATCCTTTAAGAAACATGCCCATCTTTCAGAGCCTCCTGATTCATACACATATCTTCTTCTGGAGATAATGAGGTACACCAAGTTTTGTAGTGATGTGTGCCTTTTGTGGTCCTCCTCGGAAGAAAAGTTAAAACCATGACCTGAGATGGGGGGGCGGGGTTGGTGGGTATTGTCAGACCAGCCCTGCATGCATCTCCCCATGAATGTGAATTCACCAGACGCCCCCAAGGGAGTCAGAGGGTTAGGCCTGAGGTGCTTCCCAAACGACATCCACTCGCTGTGAGGACCCTTGTGAGCACCACGCTCTGTCAGCACCGCACTGCCCCTGGTGTGGGCGCGTGGTGATCCACCATCAGGCTGGCACGGGCCTCGCGGCTGAGTGTGGGCCTCCTTGGCAGGCAGCCTGGTTGCTTCCAACAGAAACGTGCATAAAGGGGGGAGGAGAGCATGTCTCCTTAGGTATCCAAATACCAAGAAACCGTGTCAGATATGCATTAGTAAAATCACCGTATTGATCATAAATCAGTACGTAAGGGTTTTTATTTCACTCTACTCTTTCAAATCCTTTTGTACACATTATTTTATTGGGTCCTCCTCATTATCATTATATCTCTTCACCAGATTATAAGCAGCTTCAAACTTACCAAAGATTACATGTGAGGGCTTGTAAATGAAAGCCATCATGACACGTGGTTGCGGCCTTTCCTGGAGTTCATTTCTCAGTAGTAGTAAAAAGTGAGGCATGCATTGAGTACCTGTTGTGTTTCAATGCAGTAAAATAAGCACTTTGCATACATCATCACATTTAATCCTTACTAGAACCCTATGCTAAAGGCATTGTTAAGCCCATACTGTAGATGAGAGAATTGAGATTCACACAGATTGCAAGATTTACCCAAAACTCCTCTAAGAAGTGAAGGAGGCGGAATTTAAGCCCAGGTTGGTCCCACTGCCAAAGACTACTACATGAGATTTAATGCTACACAAGACTGCCTTCTGAGGGAAGCGCACTCGTAAAGACAGCCTTTGTTTTATTTGGCTAAATGCTACCTGCATTCGAATTATATCAGTGTGGAAAAGAGCAACGATAATGTACACAGGCCTGTGTTTGCCTTTAGGCCCAATGATTCACGCTGAGGTGGGCGATTCCATCCTGATCGTATTTAAGAACAAAGCCAGGCGGCCCTACTCCATCTCAGCCCAGGGTGTGGAGGAGATGGACAGCGGGAAGCAGTTCCAAGTGCCTGCGACGATGCCGGGTAAGTTACGTTAGCCTCGTCTTCCCTGGTGAGGACGCCTGGTGCGCCTCTCTTCTGACGCCGGTGGGGCTGAAGTGCTCGTCTCAGTGTGTCCAGCTACCGTCTGGCCACTCTCGTGGATCATCATTCATCCACTGACCACCTGTTCACGGACTCTCTAGGGCTCCGTGAGGGGCCTCCAAGCGTGGTAAGAAATAATCATTGCTAACACATATTGAGTGCTAACCTGGTGCTAGCTGCTATGCTTTATGTTTACAAAAGAAAACAAACAAACAAACCCTTATTCTCACAGCAATCCAGTGAAGTAGATAAGACACTATTGATGATACTATCCATCAGCATTTTATCTGCTACTAAAAAAATAAAAACACGCACAGCTTGAGCAATATGTCCTGACTTCAGAATGTTAAAATGTGACAGGTTTGGCTAGGAGTGGTGGTCTCGTAGTCCCAGCTACTCGGGAGACTGAAGTGGGAGTCTCCATTGAGCTTTGATTGGACCACTGCACGCCAGCCTGGGTGATAGAGAGCCCCATCTCTTAAGGAAAAAAAAGTGAAAAGCTGGCATCGTAAAATTGATTATAAAAACGATATTTTTATGTCTACTCAGCAAATGCCTAAAGCACAGAGGATTAAAGAACTTGACCAGGTCATGTGTTAATAATGTCTGCAGACTCTGAGCTCTTAACCACACATTTCTCTCAAGGTGATTCAAATAAGTTTGGGAGGAAAAGAGGACGAAGCGGATTGTTTCGGCAGCAATGCAGATTATGCATCCTGAAGTTCTTAGCGGTGAAGGATTTGGGGAGTATTCCTGCGAATAGTCGTAGAAGTTTTAGAGAAGGAAAAGTTGTGATGCTAATTAGGAAAAACTGAGGAAAGGAACTCTTAAGGAAAACTTTATAAATTAGGTAGAACCCTACTCGGTTGGGTGTGTTTAAAGTTAAAAACATGTTTTAGGTTCCCAGAAACATTGGGCAAAAAGTTGAGATTTCTCACACACGGCCCCCTGCAGCACCAACATCCCCCCACCCCCAAGAGTGGCATAATTGTTACAGCTGATGCACCTGCAGTGATACAGCATCACCCAAAGCCCGTAGTTTACATGAGGGTTCGCTCCCGGTGTGTATCCTCTCTGGCTTTTGACAAATGCACAATGACACATATTCCCCATTGCAGTACCATAAAGCAGCGGTCCCCAACCTTTTTGGCATCAGGGACCAGTTTCGTGGAAGGCAATTTTTCCAAGGACCGGGGGGTGGGATAGTTTCGGGGTGATTCAAAACCATAACTTTATTATGCACTTTATTTCTAGTTATTACATTGTAATATGTCATGAAATAATTATACAATTCACCATTAAATAAAGAGGCGTGGATGGGAGTGGTTCCTATTTCTCCACATCCTACAAATTTTGATAAGTTGGATTTGTTGGGAGTCTTTGTATCCTCTTACTTTCTCTCCAGTTTTGGGGCAGCAGTTTGCCCTGTGACCTTATTTCTCTGATAGATGTAAGAAGAGATGTGGGGTTTTGTTTGTTTAGCTTTTTACTTGTCAGAGTGGAGTGGCAATTTCTAAACTCTATAAGCTCAGCTGGAAAGTGGAAGTCTTTGGTTTTACAAGATGAACTGATGGGAGGAAAGATCTCACAATTAAAAGGGCTTCCCATCAGATTTACACAGTTGGAGTGTGGCTGTGACAAATGTCAAGATCTGCTGTGACCTACAGTTAAGCACTTGATAGCAACTATAAGCAGAATTACAGGGGCGCTTCAGTCCACTTTCCGCTTATGTATAATAACATTATAAGATTTAATACTAAAGTAATTACAGTGGAGGTCACATGAACTTAAAGAAGAGAGACAATCTAATGTACCACCAGAAGAAGTTAGCAAGGGCCTGGGCAAGGGTAAGGTCGGGGGGCTCTTCACTGCCACCACTCTGGCTCTCCCCCACCCCATACTTAGGGTCTGAAGACAAGGCTGCACCAAGGAACCACTCACGGAGAGCTGACACGTCCATCCACAGGAAAGTCGTTAAGCTGTTTCAGAATATCTTTACAGTGAAATATAATGCAGTCATTGAATAACATTATAAAAGATTTCAGGCCATGTGTGGTACTCACACCTGTAATCCCAACACTTTGGGAGGCTGAAGAGTGAGGATCACTTGAGCCCAGGAGTTTGAGACCAGCTTGGACAACATAGCAAGACCTGGTCTCTATAAAAAAAAAAAAATTTTAAATTAGCCAGGTGGGGTGGCATGCCTGTAGTCCCAGCTACTTGGGAAGCTGAAGTGGAAGGATCGCCTGAGCCCAGGAGGTCGAGGCTGCAGCATAGGAAAGACTTAGAGTATCACGTTATGCAAAATATAAGCATAAAAAATACCGAAAAGGAAATAAGCCAAAGTATTAACCATGGTTATATCTTGGGTGGTATTTTGAGGAGCAATTAGGGTGCTATTCTTTTCTATTTCACATCTTTTGTAACTCTCCAGATTTTCTACACTGAAGGTGTCTTGCTTTTATGGAGAGGGAGATGCTTTACAATGAGTCCATAAAGTTATTCGTTTCTGATGGCCGAAAAGCAATTTCAGAGGAAAGAAAAAAGGTGCCCTTCAGGCCTCGGCGGGGCTCTGGTAGGGCTGTGGGCAAGCCGGGGAGTCTGACAGGCTCCGTGCCTGGTGGTGAGGCTGGCAAGGGACACGGCTCTCCAGTGCTGCCTGGCCTCCAAGCGCCACCAAGGTGAGGGTCACGGGGTGGGGAGATGGGCTGTAAGGTGGCGGGCGGCATTCCTCTTATGAGAATTCAGAGGGAGCGCTTCCTCCCGAGGGTTCCTGACTAGACAGACAGGCTGGGGAATGACCAGCAGCTCGGGAAGGGGCCAGAAACTAACTCTGCCCATGGAGTCCAAGCAGGTGCTGAGGAAGGGTTATCTGGGCATGCGTGAGAGGGGGGCACAAGCTGGCATGATCAGGAAGCAAGCAGCGTTTATCATATTGCTCCTTCTTTTTTGTCAATCTCTCGGCAGACATTTATTGAGTGTCTTCCTTATGTCCCGTGCTGAACTCGCTTCTGGGGTGAACAGTGGCTTGACCTGAGGTCAGTAGCACCACTCCTGCAGCCACTTGCATCCAGGAAGCGAAGCATCAGCTGCTTATCTTGCAATTGACAAGGCTTAGGAGTGTAAATAAAATATCCTGGAGGCTAGGCCTGAAGCTGTGTCGCTCCCCAGAATGTATTGGCAAAAATGGAGCTGTAGGACACGTGCTCCTTTTGCTTTGCTTTGTGCTGCACATAGTCACTGGTGTCCTGATGGGGTGAGGCTGGGGCACATACAGCTCAAAAAGAGATGATGACTTAAATGTGGTTGTAACTTGGGACTTTGGCGATGTGGCCGTCTTGCTAACTCATGTGGATGTATTGAACCCTCTTCTGTGCAAGGCTCTGGGTCAGGCACAGGGGTGGGTAGAGACGGGGCCTGCCTGTGGGAGCTCAAACATTTCTTCTTACGGTAGTCCCCCTTATTCACGGTTCTGCTTCCCTTGGTTTCAGTTGCCTGCGACCAACTTCAGTCCAAAAATATTATGAGAGCGAGAGGCTACATTCATAGAGCTTTTATGATATCATATTGTTATAATTGTTCTATTTTATTATTAGTTATGTGGTTAATCTCTTATTGTGCTTGATTTAGCAAATTGCACTTTGTTATAGGCATATATGTATAGGAAAAAAGTAGGATATATAGGTTTTCGTACTGTCTGTGGTTTCAAGCGTCCACTGGGGATCTTGGAATGTGTCCCTCTCGGACAAGGGAGGACAACTGTAGTGTACGTAAAAGTGAACACTTACTGGCTGCCTTCAGTGTGAGAACTAGCCCATGTATTTAATCTTATTACTTAATTTAAGCCCACTTTACAGGTAAGGAGACAAGACAATGAAGCTAGGCAGCTTGTCAAATGTTGGATAAATAAAAAGTCCAGACATCTGATTCTCTCTGGTTTTCACTGGGTCTCACCAGGCCACATGAGAAACTTAAAAAAAAATACTGTCCCTCAAGCCCCAGATCCAGGATACTCTGATTTCACTGGTCTGGGGTGAAGTCTGAGCACCGAGGGCTTACAGGGCTCCTGGGAGGCCCAGGCGGAGCCAGGGCCGAGCCCCTGCTGACCGTGGTGTGTGCAAGGACGGTGCTTGGAAGGGAGATGCGCCATTTGCGAAAGAAAACTTTTCCTGAATGCATACCAGTGGACAACAGAGAAAAGGCACACCAGAGGGAGGCTGAAGTCAGAAGTGACCGATCTGCCATTTCATTTTGAAATCGTAGAAATCCAGATGTGAGTTTAATAAGAACATTTCTAGTGAACCAGCAATCAACGCCGATTAAAATAAGTAAAGACTTGCTTAGTATTTCTTCAGGTAGATCATATGGAACAGAGGTAGTTCTAATGGATTCTTTCCATTTTTCCCAGGAGAAGTAAGAACATACAGGTGGAACATCCCTGAAAGATCTGGCCCAGGGCCCTCCGACCCCAACTGTATTCCGTGGGTCTACTACTCGACAGTAAACTTTGTGAAGGTGAGGGGGAGAGAGCAAGCCCAAGGCTTAACGGAGTCCGACTGTGAGTTGACTGTTCAAGTACTCACAACTCAGTTGGGTCCATGTGAAGGCGTGAAGTTATTTAGACCAGGGTCTTGTATGCGGCCCACTGGCTCAAACTAGCCATGCTGGATTTACGCTTACATTGTCTATGGTTGATTGAGTGTTTGCAACAAAGACAGAAGACAGTCTGGCCCACAAAGTCAAAAATATTTGTCATCTGGTGTTTTACCAAAAAAAAAAAAAAGTTTGCTGACCCTTGATTTAAGGTACCAGGGATAAAAACAAAACCTCAATGTTTCAACTACCAGACTGAGAACCTACAAGGTAGTTTGAAGCAAAAGAAGATATGTAAACAGATAATACTAAAGTAAAAGTACCTTAGAACACAATTTATTCATGGTTTTGGATGAGTGCGATCTATGCATTTTAAAGGTATCATCAGGGCTCA
The DNA here is from genome assembly GCF_000164805.1 of Carlito syrichta. Taxonomy (NCBI): domain Eukaryota; kingdom Metazoa; phylum Chordata; class Mammalia; order Primates; family Tarsiidae; genus Carlito; species Carlito syrichta. Next base: position 106,623 of record NW_007248774.1, read on the forward strand.
GGAAAAGAAAGTACACTCCAAACATAGTGACTGAAACGACAAAACTATTTGAATGACAAATAGTTTAATTTTGAAATATAAGGCAAAGATGCAGCACTGAATTTTAGTCAGATGTGTGTATGTAAAACAACTACAGTCTTTAATTGTATGTCATAAACCAAAGTCCAAACTAAAGTCATATCTGATATAAAATGTATTGCCCATTATAGAAAAAAGTACAGGCTTATCTTAACCTTTCTCTTAGCTACTAGATGGCTTGTATTAATCTCCGGGACAGTACTAGAGTTTAGGAGATAGTCATACAAAGCACTTAAATAGAGAAGTTCACATACTAGATGTACGGGAAACATTTATTTATTCTCTTATGGATCCCCAAAAATATTTATTGAGCTCTTGTGATCTGCAAATAACTACAAATACTGTGAGGAATGCAAATACCTTTGTCTTGAAGAAACTTACAACTTTGCAGGGAAAATAATCAATGTACACATTCATCACTGTAGTATAACCCTGAATTTGGAGAATTCCATAGGAGTGGTGGGCTAGCCCAGGCACTGGGGGAGCTTTGGAAAGAGAATCTGGGAAGAAGGAGCCTCATGGGCAAAACTGAAAATAGAGAAGCAGAGGGTGTGCTTGGGACAGGGTGAGTCCCGTTTAGCTGTCACACAGAATCCAGGGGGAAAGCAAGAGGCAGCCTCAGCCAGAAAAATTCACTAGGGGAGGACATGGAGGGGTGCACGGACCTGCCAAGGATCTGCACTTGATTCTGCAGGCTGCAGAAAATCACAGAAGACTCCTAGATGTGGGAGTGGTACGATTAATCTGATAATGGCCAGCAGGATGGGCTAGAGGTGGGGAAGCCAAAACCCAGAGGGGAACCAATTTCCAGTCCAGGGTGAGGCATGAAGACCCTACACTAGGACGGTGGCAGGTGGGACGGAATATTATTAAGTTGCTCAGCGGCTCTCTAACTCAGTCTATCTGCCTTTCAGGATACGTACAGTGGTTTGATGGGTCCTCTGATTACGTGCCGAGAAGGCATATTGAATGAAAAGGGAAGAAGAAGCGATGTTGATTACGAATTTGCTCTCTTGTTTTTGGTGTTTAATGAGAATGAATCCTGGTATCTGGATGACAATATCAAGAAGTATCTCAATAAAGATCCCCGGGATTTTAAGCACACTGATGACTTTGAGGAGAGCAACAGGATGCATGGTATGTCAGGAGGGTAGAGGAAGGCAGTGCTTGGGCAGCCCCCCCCCCGCCCGGTCCCTCCACTGTGGGAGCTTTGCTGTCCTCTCAATAAATCCTGCTTTATTTTATTTATTTATTTATTTATTTATTTTTTGAGTTGGAGTCTCACTCTGTCGCCCAGACTGGAGTGCAGTGGCCGCTCCTGGCCACCGCAGCCTCGACCTGCTGGACTCCGGCGATCCTTCTGAGTAGCCGGAATTACAGGCATGTGCTACCACGCCAGGCTGATTTTTTGATTTATTGTAGAGATGAGGTCTCGCTGCCCAGGCAGGTCTCAAACCCACGGGTTCAGGCCATCCACTCACCTCAGCCTCCCAGAGGCGCGGGATTACAGGCTGAGCCACCGAGCCCGGCTAAATCCTGCTTTAAAAAGAAGAAGAAGACTGTGCTGAGATGAGCTCATAGAAAGTTCTGGAACTGTGGGAGGCTGCCAGCACCTTTCTGAGCCTTTCCCCCTCCCCGGGGGCACCCAGACTAGATAAGTCCTGCACACTTTCCTTTAGGGAGAACCAGCCTAGGCATTGGTTGACTGGCAGCAAAGTCACTGAGCCTTTGAACCAACTTGTATAGGCATAGATCCCTGAGTGCCGGGATCTCCAAGCTACAAGACTGTGAAGTAATTCTTTAAAAACAAAGCATCACTCATTGGTATATTTCTATAAGAATACACCCTGACTTCTGCTTGATCAAATTTAAGCGCCTGGTTTAATTGTCTCTGGGACATGAAATGCCACCCCCAAATTTCTGTTCTCATGTGTCCATGTTATTTAATTCTATATTATTTAAGGGAGTTTGTTTCAGAGGGAGTAACGTACTCAAATGGAGTACGTTACTCCACACTCTCTCACCAAGATCTACTTTTGACCAAAAGTGCACAAAAAGGTGTCTTGCCCAAGGTCACAAAGCTAGCATTAGATACAGCAGGCTGATTCCCGATCCAGCTATTTTCCCTGCCGGTTTTGCTTTCCTCTCCTGAAGGTTTTCAGTTGTGCTCTCTGCTTTTGGTGAATGCAGCTCGTTGGGTTGTGTCATGATGCACAGAATAAAACGTTCGGAGAAAGCAGAGGAGTAAGAGTCACTATTACATAAACTCGGTTTGCTTAGGTCATTGTCAGGTCATGTGAAAAGCTCTCCATCTGGAGATCCAGCCGGGCTTAAACTGGTTCTCAGCAAGTGAAATGCTAAGAAAATAGCTTCTGATTCATTCAGTTTTGACCCCCATAAACGTGATTGTTTGTACATTAGTCCACTTGTCTGTAGAGTGGCATGCATCTGGCTGCCTCTCTCCAGCGAGCCTGTAGCTCACTCCACAAAGAGGAGATGCCACCAAGATGTGGCTTTAAAAAATAAGTCATTATTTCTCTTTTCTGGCTCCTTTTGTACAAGAGTTTCTCAGTCATCTCAATTTTGGGTCTAGAATGGTGGGACATTGGTAGGTCTTGAGTGAGATTGTTACACATTTACCAGAAAGATGAAAATACTAGTGACCTAAAGATCTTCTTGAAGCATTTTAAAAGCCAGGTTGTCTTTTCACTAACCAAAAGCTATTTTCCTTTCGCCCTTTTTAGCTATTAATGGAAAGATTTTTGGGAACCTCCATGGCCTCATAATGAATGAAGATACAATGACAAACTGGTACTTGCTAGGGATAGGGAGTGAAGTGGACATACATACCATCCATTACCATGCCGAGAGCTTTCTTTTTAAAGTAAGTATGAGGAAAATGCTTGGAGAAAGACTTTTGAGCCGGTAGATTGATATATTTCCACCAGAAAATAAGAGAGTGACTTGGCAATCATGCTTGTGAGGGGAGGTGGTTCCATTAGGGTGAACAGCAGAATGTGATTATCCCCGTTCCCCCATCTTGCTTCTCCGTATGTCTCCGCCGTTTACTGCACTTATAAATCTCTCTCCAAGCCTCCGATGAAAGCTTTCTCATCAGTGACATGGGGATTCTGACCTCCCTGAATTATGCTGTTGGTGTCATATATGAAAGGATCCATGGTATTTGTCTTTTTCCCGACCCTTCCTGTTTCTTTCCCTTTCCTTTCCCTCCATCCCTTTTTTTCCTGTGTAATTAGCTAACAGAGGAGCCCTATCCCGTAAAGGAGATATTTTGTACTCTGTTCTGAACAACCAAACTTCATCTTGACTTTTGCCCTACTGAGCTGGGCTGGATCATGGGTGACCATCTGCCGTCCAGTCTCAAGCTAGACGTGGGTGGTGCTGGCTATTCAGCAAACTCACCTGAGGAACTGAGTAAGAACAGACTGCCAGGCCCCACCCAGACCTGCTGAATCACTCTCTCCAGGGATAAGGTCCAACTAGCCTGGCACCTCATTTCTCAGTACCATCTACAAGGAAGTAGAATGGAAAAGCATAACAACATCTAATCTCTGGAGGAAGCTCACATGGCCCTTTTCCAGCTATCGGCCAAAACTGTAACTTTAATAAAACATCTAATATCCCTTCCCCTCTGTATATTTTAGCATACATCATTCAGGACACTAATATTAGCCTGCGATGATTAGAGTTTCACATAGTAAATGGCTACACAGCGTTTCAGAATAGGCTTTTTCAGTTATATTAAAAATGTATAGAATTTAATAGAATGTATGAAATTATAAAAATTTATATATGTAAACTTTAAAAATTAGGATGTAATTTGCACTGCACAAAACGCACCCTCTGTAGTGGGCAGTCCTGTTTTGACAGGCATAACCAACAGCAGTCGAAATTCTACCCTCCCCCAGACTTCCCCATCACACCCTGTAGTGTCAGCGACATCCCCATGCTTAAACCTGGCAACCACTGGTCTGTTTTCTGTCCCGATAGTTTTGCCTTTTTAAAGACGGGACTTGGAAATCGTAGTCTGCAGCATGCCGAGTCTGGCTTGTTTCGTTTAGCACAGGCATTGGAATTGCATCCATCTTGTTGCATGTCTCAGTGGTTTATTCCATTTGATTGCTGAGTGGTATCCCATTGTGTGGATATTATGTACTTGGTTCTCCCGCGGGGAACATTGAGTTGCTTCCATGGTTGGGCATCGCAAATAAAGCCTTTATAAACACGTGTGCACATGGTTTTGGATGCCTGTGAGTTTTTGTTTCCCTTGAGGAAACACCCAGGAGTGGGGTTGCTAAGCAGTACTGTTTTGTGTTTTCAACAGAAATCTATGCGAACTCATGTGTCGCATGTCTACATGTGCACTTGCTATTTTTAGTTTTTATTTTTTTCTTAGCCAGATTCTGTAAGTATATAGTGGCATCTCATTGTTTTCCATTTGCATTTTCCTAATAGCTAATGACACCGAACATCTTTTCATGTGGTTTTTTTTACCACCTGTCATCTGTAAATCTTTGGTGAATATTTTGTGCACATTTTTGAAAATTGGGTTGTTTGTTTATATATTCTGGATACAAATCCATTATCATTATGTGATTTGTAGATAGTTACTTCCAGTTTGTGTCTTGTCTTTTCATTATCTTAACATCTTGCAAAGACAAGAAGATCTTAATTTTTTATAAAGTCCAATTTTTAAGTTTTTTCTTTCATGGCTTATGCTTTTGGTGTCATATGTAAGAAATTTTTGCCAAACACAAATCACAAAATTTTCTTCTTTGTTTTCTTTTAGAAGTGCTATAGCTTTAGGTTTTATGTTTAGAGTTCTGATCCATTTTAAGTTAGTTTTCATGTATGGTTTGCGGGATGGATTGAGGTTCACTTTAAAAATATGGATGTCCAAATGTTCCATTACTACTCATTGAAAAGACAGTCTGTTCTCCCACTGGATTTCCTTTGTACATTTGTCAAAATCATATGGACTACATATATGTGGGGCTATGTCTGGGCTCTCTATTGTACATTGTCTGTTCTTTCTTGAGTGCCATAATTTCTTGATTACTCTAGTGTTATAGTGAGTCTTGAAATCAGGTGGTGATTGTTTTAGCTATTCTAGATCTTTTCCTTCCTATATAAATTTTAAAAACAACTTGTTGAATTTGATTAAAAAATTTTTGCAAGAATTCTGATTGGAATTCACTGACTCTGTGCAGTGGTGTGGGGAGGGTTGATACCTTAACAATACTTAGGCTCCCAGTCCATGAACACGGGATATCTCTATTTAGATCTTCTTTGATTTCTTTCCTTAGTGTTTTGTAGGTTTCAGTATACAGATCTTGCATATGTTTTCTGAGATTTATACCTAAGTATATTTTGGACTTTGGTGATAGGATAAATGGTGTTGCTTTTACTTCTATTTTTAGTTGTTTATTGCCGATATATAGACATAGAATTGATTTTTTGCATGTTGACCTTGTATCCTGCAACTTTGCTAAACTCACTTTAGTTCCAATAGCTTTTCTATAGATTTTAGGGGAATTTTCTATACAGATAATCATGTTGTCTGTGAAGAGAGAGAGTTTTATTTCTTTATTTTCAGTGTGTCTGACTTTTCTTGTCTTCTTGCACTGGCTAGGACAGTTTTGAAAATGAGTGGTGAAAGCAGTTGTCCTCACTTTATTCTTAATCTTAGGGGGAAAGCATTTAGTCATTCACCATTGAATACAAGGTTAACGGTAGCTTTTTTGTAGAGCCTGTTACCAGGCCGAGGAAATTTCCTTCTGTTCTTTGTTTGCTGCGAGGTTTGATCATGAGTAGATGTTAAGTTCTATCAAATGTCTTTTTTGCCTTTATTGAAATGATTATATGATCTTTCTTCTTTAGTCTATTGATGATTTTCTTTAGTCCACTGCTGAATTACATTTATTGGTTTTGAAGTGTTGAGCCATCTTTTTATTCCCAGTGTAAACCTTACTTGGTCATGATGCGTTATCCTTTTTGTGTATTGCTGGATTTGATTTGCTAATATTTTGTTATGCATTTTTGCCTCCATGTTCATGAGGATGATTGTAGCTTTTTTTTTTTTTTTTTTTGAGTTGGAGTCTCACTCTGTCGCCCAGACTGGAGTGCCAGTGGCCGCTCCCGGCCACGGCAGCCTCGACCTGCTGGGCTCCGGCGATCCTTCCACCTCAGTCGTACAGGTGCGTGCTACCACGCCCAGCTGATTTTTGATTTATTGCAGCGATGAGGTCTCACCAAGTTGCCCAGGCGGGTCTCGAACCCGCAGGCTCAGGCAATCCACTCACCTCAGCCTCCCAAAGTGTGAGATTACAGGCTGAGCCACCGACCCTGGCTGACTTTTTTTGTAATTTGTTTGTTTGGTTTTGTTATCAGGGTAATGCAGGCCTTATTAAATGAGTTGGAAGTGTTATCCTCTATTTTCTGGAAGAGTTTGTTTAGAATTGGTATTATTTCCTCTTTAAATGTTTGGTAGAATTTGCCAATGAAGCCATCTAGACCTGGAGTTTAATTTGCTGGAAGATCTTAATGCAATTTCAGCGTCTTTAACAGACATTATGTTGTTCAGGTTATCTGTTTATTATTGAATGATCTTTGGTGGTTTATGTCTTTTAAGGAATTTGTCCATTCCATCTAAGTTGTAGAATTCATTGGCGAAGAGCTACTCATTCGGTATTTTTTTGTTATCCTTTTTAAATGCAAGGTCTTAGCAATGTCCTCTCTTTCATCTTCTATTTCTGGTATTTGTCATCTGTGTCTTTTTTCTTTTTTTCCTGGTTGATCAGTCTAGATTTGTATTAGTTATCTATGGCTGCATACCAATTACTCTAAAATTTAGTGACCAAAAACAACGAATACGTGTTATCTCAGAGTTTCCCTGGATGAGGGATCTGGGAGCAACTAACCGGCTGACTGCCTCGCGAGATGGCACTCACGATGTCGGCTGGGGCTGCGGCTTTCAAAGGTCCGACTTGCGGGAGGATTCGCTTCCACACAGCTGTCCACTGGGGCCACTTCTGCGTCACGTGAGCAGAGCAGAGGAGCTGGCCTTCCCCAGGAAGAGTGGCCGGGAGAAGAGCGTGAGCCGAGTCCAGGACAGAAGCCCTGGTGTTGGCAGCCTAACCTTGGCAGCCGCATGCCATCGCTTCTGCCATGTGCTGTTGGCTACACAGACCCACCTGCAGACGATGTGGGACGGGGATGACTGGGGCCATCGTGGAGCTGGCTACTGCGGAGTTTACCGATTTCGGGGTCTGTTCAAAGAACCAGCTTTAGATTTCTTTGCTTTGTCTCTGTTGTGTCCTAATCTTGATTTTTAAAATTTCCCTCTTTATGAGTTCCTTTCTGGGGGAAGTTTTTGCTCTTCTTTTTCTTCTTGCTATGCTAAGCAATGAAAGCCACAAGCTTTTTTTTTTCTTCTTCCTCTTAATTTTCCAGATAGATAAGTCTTACCGAGAAGATGTGTATGATCTCTTTCCCGGAACATTCCAGACCATTGAACTGTTTGCAGATCACCCCGGGACATGGCTGATACACTGTCATGTGTCGGACCACATCCATGCTGGCATGGAGACAACCTACACGGTCCTCCGGAACACAGGTACTGTTGGCTGCCTGTGAGGCCGGGGGATGGCGCCATGCTTCCTGTGGAGCCTGGAAGCAGGAGGCAGGACAAAACCTCAGATGCGGGCCCCAAGGAGCTCAGAGTCAAGTAAGAGAGACAGATATGCAAATGTTTAACTATAATGGTGTAGGTAAGTGCCACAGCAGAGGGCAGGGTTCAGCGGCAGCAGTAGGAGGGAATGATGGCAGTGGGGAGATCTGAGCCAGGGCTTCCCTGAGGCCAGAGTGCTCCAGATGGACTCCGTGGGCGAGCAGAAGCGGGAGAGGTAGTTGGATAGCAAAGCATGTGTACGAGCATGCAGTAGCACAGGGAAAACCCAAGAAAGACGGGTGGATCCCGATGGAATGAAGGCCTCACTGGTGAAGTGGAATCACTGGCGTCATGGGGAGAACGCCCTTCGGTGGCTGGTAAAATCAGTGTGTCTTCTTTGTGCAGACAACAGGATTCCTTACGCTCCCACGTCTCCTTCTGGAGGGGCGTCTCACCCGGCCACGGCGCCCTCCAATGGTAAGGACGCCCCTTCCTCCAGGCTGCATGCGAGGGGGCCAACACTACTCCTCCAAAAAGGCAGGGGCCTGACACCTCCCTTTTCTTTATCACAGAGCAACCCGGCACGGAGAAGCTCTATTTCTTTGGCAAGAGTCTGGGCCCGAGAGGAGCCAAAGCAGCCTTGGTCATCCTTCTCATTGTCGGACTCCTCCTCCTGATGGCCACTGTGACTCTCTCCCTCAGACTCCACTCGATGAGGAAGCAGACAGCTTACCAGCAAGTCCAGTCCTGTGCACTCCCCACGGATGCTCTGTGATCCGTCCGATCCTCCCCAGCAGAGAGGGGTGAGATCTCACAGTTGACCGGATGGTGGCCAGTGGGGAAACGGGACCAAGACATGGTTCACCAAGGAAGGCTGACACTGTGTTCTGGGGTCAGGTTTCTGATCCTATGAACGTCCTCCAAAGCAATTCGCCTTTATTTATTTACTTTTGAATGGGCTGTGAGTCATCCTCAGGCATAAAATACAGACGCAGGAGAATGGGCACGACTGAGAAATGTCGGCTCCTAGTCTGTTCTCTGGATGCGTTGGCTTGGTGGGAAACCCTCGGAAAGATAGTGACATTCCACCTTTCATAATTCTTAAATGGTGCCTCCTTAGCTAACCACCAAAGTTTCTAGATGGATAGCTTCTCAATAGAGTTATAGTGCCTCAGACATCTACCTGGAGGGGCACTGATTTTTCGACACTGTTATCTAAGATACTTCCCTTTGTTGTTCCAGGGAAAATCTCTTTCTGAGGAGTTCTCGGAAATGTCTAGTCAGTGTGTGCTGATGAAATTGGACCACCTGAGTTTTTTGAAGGCTTTAATCAGCTCTCCTTGCCTTTTCCCCTTAAATATAAAGAGCCTGTTCACTGCTTGTTATAAGAGGCAAAGTTAAACTTTTTTTCATTGCTGCTGTTTTTATGCAAACCACAGACATACTTGAATGTTCACCACTCACTTCATGTTATATGTTTTTATAATGTTTCCATGGCCACATTTGTATTTTCAAAAATCAACCAGAGAATTGCACGTGTGTTTCAGGTCATGAGAGGACAGGGTCTGTGAGAGCAGGCTGGGTCCTCCCACCTGGGCCAGGGATTCCCGCAGGTCCAGAGCAAGCTCGCCAGAGGGAGGGAAGCTCGCGGGAGCCATGTCTGGGCTTGGAGCCGGAGTCAGGTTTTCACTCAGTCAGGGGAAATGTTTCCTCCAGTCGCCTCTTCTAGGAAATGGCAACGGTCTCGTCATATGAGAAACACCAGGAGGAATTCATCAGTGCAGCAGGCTGGCTAGGAGCCGAAGGGAGCTTGCAAAGTCCTCGATTCTGTGCCTCTTGAGACACAGTCTTTGTGGGAGGAGAAAGAAGGGAGAGGGAAGGCTAAAACAAGAGCGTCTCGGTGGCAGGTGTTAAACCATTCGATTGGCCTTGAACTTAAGGCAGTTTCCAAGGCTCAGATTCAAAAGTAAAATCCTGAGTAACTAAATTCAGCCCCTCAATGAGGCAGTCTCCGCTCTCTGTACGCATGCTTAGACTTTAGGTATAAGGTGGCTAAAAGCCACATTGTTTATTACTAGACCGAGAAACTGCCCTTAGCTCAGGCAAGATGCTTGGGATGTCAGCAGGGATGCCAGACAAGTGATGTCAGCGTACATACCTTCGCAGAGGGCCATTTGAACGTCCAGGTGAACGACTCGAAGCTAATCAATACTCGGGTGGAGGGAGCTTTCATACTTTCTCGTCTTGGTGAAGGGAAACGGGTAATTTGATAGGCGCTACCGTCTTACATAGAAGAGGATGCAGATGCTGGTAGTCCTATTCAGAGTTTGCTTGAATGTCATATCAAACAGGGTGCACAAAAGACTGAGGTGTAGCCTGCTAACCACTGACAATGTGATTTTGCTTACACACTTACAGTTCTCAGACAGTTCTCATGGGCTACATAATTTCAGAATAATTATGATAATGCCTTATTTATTACCCACCTTTGGTAAGACAGTACATTGTTACAAGTTTTTTCTTTTTCAGTTTTTTTTTAACGAAAGCAAAACCACGAAGTTGATTGCACCACTTCTCTTTTTAATAAAGTTTCACATAAGACGGCTCCTGGCATGTTTTTCTTCCCTCAACATTTCTATCACGAAGTGGGGCATGGTGGTTAAAGGATAATTGTCTTTGGGATAGTTAGCCACTTGGACTTGCCAACTCTCCTTGTCAGAGGAAATGAAACAGAACGATGTATCTCCATAAATAATATGACTCCTCAAACATCATTTCCTCAGCTTGCCACACTCCTTCCTCCCAGCTTCACCCCTTGGAGAAGATCAGCCCTACCCTCGTGTGCACACGCCTTTCCCTCCCGTTGCCATGGAAGAAGCGTCCCTGCTCCTGGCAGGACAAGCTCGCCACTCCACTCTCAAGGACTTCTCGCCCTCAGGTGTGGCTTTTTCTCCTGCAGCGCTCTATGAAGTCATCAGCAATGACTGCTGTTAAAAACAGAGAGCAAAGAGCTGTCTTCCTTGACTTTGTCACCACCTCCAGCCCCGAGGTTCTCTTCCCTTGACAGCAGAACATGAAGAGTTATGTGCACCTGCTGCCTGTGCCCCCAACCCCCATTCCTTGACCCGTTCCCACGGCCTCCAGGCCAGGGTGCCCATCCCCCACACCCCCCTCTGCTGTGGCCAGAATCACCAACCACCACGCCATCTCCAGTGGCCTCTTCTCCATCTTTGTCTTACTCAACCTCTCAGCAACAATGGACAGCTGCTGGCTTCTGGACACCCTCTGTCCTTCCTTCCCAGGCTCTTTTGCCAGTTCCTCCTCCCCTGTCTGACCTGAATGTCAGCATGCCTCAGAACTTGATCCTGGGCCCTTTCCTCTCTTTCTGCCCTTGGTGGCAGGCTGATGTCCCCAAAGATGTCAGGTCTTAATTCCTGAACCTGGGAATGTTACCTTCGTGGCCACAGGGCCTTGGCAGCTGTGATGAAGGACCCGAGACGGGGAGTGTATTCTGGGTGACCCACACGGGCCTCAACGTCAGCGCAAGCGCCCTCAGCAAAGAGAGGCAGAGGGAGATTTGATGACAGGAGAAGGCAGCGTGGCAACTGAAGCAAGATGCTGTGCTGCCGGCTTTGGAGATTGGGGTGGGGGCACAACCAGACAGCTCTGGGAACTGGGAAGGCAAGGGAGGGAATTCTGCTCGTGAGCTCCAGAGGGGCTTGGCCCTGCCGGCATCTTGAAGCCAATTTTGGACGTGGGGCTCCGGGACGCCAGAGGATAAATGTGCGCACCGAGTGTGTGCTGATGCATTACCGTTCTCTGCACAGTTTATTCCATCCATCCTCATGGTCTGAAAATGCCTTTATGCTCATCAACTCAAAATGTGTGTCTCCAGCCCGGGCCTTGGGCTGCAGACTCACAAACGCGGCTCAGGCATCCCCAGTGGGTCCCACTGCACCTCCTGCCTCCAGCCACCGCCCGCTCACGGCCAAAGCGTTCTTCCAAATCTCATCACCACTTCCCTGGCCAACGCCCTTGAGCGTCTTCCCACTCCACGTTCAATGACGTCCAAACTCCCTGGCCCATGCCCGCTTCTGGACTCTTCTTCGCCCGGCTCTTGTCTGTTCCTACGCCCTGCTAGCTCTGCTGTGCCTCAGGCCCTCTGCCAGCGCTGCTTCCGGTGCCTGAAATGCTCTCTCTCCAGCACCCCCATCCCTCCCACCTCTCCTAGTCCCAAGGCCAGTGCCCCAGACTGCCCGCTGTACAGTGGGTCTCTCAGTCTCCACTGTCTTCCTTTGCAGTACGTATCACAGGACACACTCACTTATCTGTCTGTCGGCTCCAGGTCTGCCTGCCTCTTTGGCTGGAGTGTAGGCTCGGTGGAAGCAAGGCCCCCGGGCCTGTTTGCTCACTGTTGAATCCTGAGCACAGACTAGCGAAAATAAGTAATAGTTGTCAGCAAGTATTTCTTGAATAAATAAGTGAATATGTAAAAGGAACATGCAGTCTGGTGAGCTATTTTGACTTTGACTATTTTGGCGGCAAAAGATCTCGTATTCAAATGTCAAGGGTCACAAACAAGTGAAACAGAGCTCCGGGAGACTGGCTGTGAGGTCTACAACTCTTGGTCCCCTTCTAGCAAATGGCATTGGGGGAGGGTGGGGCAGGTGGGCTGGGAGTGTCATCAAGACAAAGTCTAAGCAACTATCATGGGAAGAGGAGCTAAGAAAACATGATGACAAACACATACTACGATATCCAGATGGGATCCTGGAACAGCACGTCAGGGAAAACATAAGGACATCTGAATAAACAATAGACTTTCATGAATGTGTTGATGCCGGCTCACTAGTGGAAACAGATGCTCATGGAGGATGTCAATAACAGGGAGTGCTCGTGTGGCACTGGGGGAAATGGGAACTCTTGGCACCATCTGCTCAACTTTCCTGTAAATCTAAAACTAAGACAAAGTTAAAATTAAAATCAAACTCTATGTTTAAAAAAAACAATGTTGCCCTCACTCTCGTTTGACATGCTAAACTCCCAGCTGTCAAATGCTGAGTGCCTCTGATGTGGTGGGCACCATCACATGTATTACCACGTTTACTTCCGAGAACAACACAGTGAGATAGGAAGTCTTATCCCTATTTGGAGAATGAGGAAACTGACGCCTAGAAATTTCTTTTTTTCCCTCTTTTTTTGTAGAGATGGGGGTCTCGCTATGTTGCCCAGGCTGGTCGTGAACTTCTGGGTTCCAGCGATCCTCCTGCCTCGGCCTGGCAGAGTGCTGTGATCACAGGTGTGCGCCCCTGCCCCTGGCCGAGGCCTAGAGCCTCCCAGTGACATATCCTTGGTCCTGCAGCAACGGTGTGGCAAACCCAGGAGTTGAACTCAGGGTCTTGCCTTACGCCCCCCCCCCCAAGAACATCAGCATGGGTCGGGTTGTTTTGACTTGGTTTCTGCAGCAGGAAGAACAGCTCCCTCAGCTACCACACCCTTCAGCACTACTCATTTCTAGCCTGCCTCTATCCAGTTGAGGCTCTGGTGACTTTTCCTTTGCAAAGTTTTGAGAGCTTCTTGCCCAGCCTCTCCACCTCCACTCTTGGCACCCAATCATCCTACGCACGGCTGGCAGGTTCATCGTTTTAAACCATGACACCCTTTACCCCCCCCCCCCCCGGAAAACTCCCTGATGCCCACTGCAAAGAGTCTTGACCACTTCCCTGGCCCGACCTTGTCATCTTCGACTTCTTCCCCTTCCAGGCCCAGGGGGCTCCACTTCTATTTCCCAACAAGTTCTCTGTCTGGCTTCTATTTTAAATTTGGCAAATGTGGAGTGACTTCATGCTGAGTGTAAGAAACTGCCAGGGCTGAGGGCAATTTTTTTGTTTTTTTGTTTTTTTTTTTTTTGAGTTGGAGTCTCACTCCATCACCCAGGCTGGAGGGCAGTGGCCGCTCCCGGCCACCGCAGCCTCGACCTGCTGGGCTCCGGCGATCCTTCCGTCTCAGCCTTCCGAGTAGCTGGAACCACAGGCGCGCGCTACCACGCCCGGCTGATTTTTTATTTATTGTAGAAATGAGGTCTCGCCAAGTTGCCCAGGTGGGTCTCGAGCCCACGGGCTCAGGCGATCCACTCACTTCGGCCTCCCAAAGCGCGGGATTACAGGCTGAGCCACCGAGCCCGGCCTGAGAGCAGTTTAACAACCGCTGAGATTCAGTCCAGATCCTTAGAGGAACTTGTGTGCAGTGACGAAATAGATGTGCAGCCTGCCATCAGACTGTGTGAGGCAGAATGAGGTAACTGCTAGACCAGAGGAAGACAGGGCTGAGGGAGGGGAGGTCGCAACTGGGACCCTGGAAGGCTTCCTAAAGGGGCATCGCTCGAGCCTGCGGGGTGAGTGGGTTTTGGCAGGGAGAGGAGGGAAATGGCACCCATGATTCCTTGAAGGCTTCTGTCCCAGCTCTCAAACCCCCAAGCGACTCATCCTCCCGGGTCCTGCTCCTTCTCCGCACCTCCCTGGCACGCCCCACCTTTCCCGACAGTCGCCCACCCTTTCCGGCGTGCGCTCTTGCCTTGTTTCTCTCACTCAGCCACAGGTCTTGGAGGAAGTGGAATGCGTCCACTCTGCTTCCCCAGCCACTGAGCCCGGAACTGGCCCGGCCCTGCCTCAACGCATGTCTTGAGTGTACGGATGGAAGAGTGCAGAGGGGCCACTTAAACAAATTCACAGGGAAACATCTTCAGACTCCTTCAGAGGCTGAATCACATGAATCAAAACATCGGCTTTGCCAGGCATCCGGGCCAAGTGTCGGAGAGAAAGGTGGCGAGCATGGGCAGGGGCCTGTCCTCACGCAGCTCAGCACGAACCTCCAGCAAACAAACGTCTCAATGGGAATTTCTGAGCCTGGGCTCGCTCTCTTCTCTCTCTATGGCATGGGGCTCGTGGCACGGCACCAGTTCTACGCAACCTCTTCCAGTTTAGCCTTTCTTCGTCATCCCAGCAGTCGCTTACATTAGATCCATGCTGTCTCTGACAAGCAATTCCCATGGTCTTAGCTGGTCCCCGCGCCCACATCCTATTCCGACTCTCTCTTCGGACGTCTGCCTTCTCCAGGAGACGGAGTGCTCTCAGATGGCAAATAATGTTCTTCTGCATATTTACACTTTAGAACTTGGCGCAGGAGGTGCTTGGAAATGCTAGCTGAACGGACGAATAAGGGGCTAAATGAATGAAAACAGTATCAGAAATGAACATCTAAAGAAACACTTGTTGAGTTGTCACGGCGACTATCGTTAAGAGGGAAGAACAGACAGTGACAATGGCGGATGACACGTCCCTAAACTCAACAGCTGCCAGGCACTGTCCCAGGCCCTTCCCGTGTGCTAATTCAGTGGGCCCGTACCACAACCCGGAGAGGTGCAACCATTTTACAGATGAGAAAGCTGAGACAGGGGAGCGTCCAGTAGCTTCCCCGTGACCCACAGCTAGTACCTGGTGTTGCCAGTATCATGCGTGTGTTTCACAAGGGGCCTCAGCCTGGCTCAGTCCATTCGGGAAGGCGTTCCTGGAGAAGTGACATGGAGCTGAGGCCAGGAGGGTGAACACGGGTTGGCCAGGCCGAGGCCACGGTGGTGCGGGCTTGGGGCAGGAAGGCCTGGAGGATGCCAGGGACTAGCTAGCTCGAAGAACTGAAAGGGAGGCCGTGAATTGGTGGCGAGGTAGACAGTGGCCACGCGAAGAAATCTGTACTTTAAGCTGAAAACAACAGATGCTTTAAGTAGGCCAGTATGATGATTAGATTGGAGGGTCTAAATGCTCACTCTGGCAGCTGTGGGGAGAATGAACCGGGCGGCCCGAGAGATGCCTTTCTGCATGTGGTCAGGAGACGGGATGCTGGGCTGAACTGGGGTATGGCCGTGCGGGGGGGCAGTCGTCAGAGTTGCTCGTGGAGGGGAGAGAAGCAAGAGAACCTGGAAGCTGGTTATGGCGGCTGGGAGAGAAGGAAAGTTCAAGTTTCTGGCTTGGGTGCGGGCGGATGGAGGTGCATCTAGTGACCCAGGGCAGACTGGAGCTCAGGCTGGGGGGAGACCAAGATGATGAGCCTGAAGTCCCGGAAGCCACCCAGGTGGAGAGCTGTGTAGGCCCGGGTGTGTGTTTGGCGGACAGGCTGGGATGAGAGGGACAGCGGCGTCGCGGCGTGCACACCCGGACCTGGGGAGGAGGCAGCCAGGCCGGGCCCCAAGGACGCTCACGTGCAAAGGTCCTGCCGGCGTCCAACGTCGCTGGAGACAACCCACGGGTCACTCTGGCAGGCCTCGGAGTCAGCCTGCCCGGGAAGGTCTTCAGAGTCAGGGCTTACATCCTGTCCCTGGGGCGAACATCCGTTGTGAGTCCCTCAGACCGTCAGTTCCTCCAGCTGCTGACCTAATTCGCACACAACCCACTGACGCTGAGGACGCCGGTTCGTTTCTGGATCGAGACGCCCGATTGTCTTGCGCTCAGAGCGCTGCAGCCTGTCGGCGGTCGCCTGCAGCCGACGACTGTGCCCGAGGCGCCCCTCCCTTCGCGCACGCGG